>NC_056743.1:595826347-595846288 GCF_019279795.1 Protopterus annectens
CCAGTTAAGGATTTTGAGATTATGACAATGGTGAGTTCGATATGGGGAACCAGTGGCAAACCTGGCAATACTATGATAGGCTGTGGCTAGTTTCTGGTGGTTAGTTTTTGAAATGTTAATAAATGAGGAGGAGGCATACAGTAGTGTAGATAGGAGATGAGTTTGGGCAAGAGACACTCGGGTAGCTGCAGTAAGAAAGGGCTTAAGTCTGTAAAGGGCACCTATCTTTTTATTAACAGCCTTGATGGTTAGATCAATGTGACAGTCAAAACTCAGTTGATTGTCTATAGTAACACCTAGGAGTTTAGTGGAACAGTCAGGATTGATGATCGTGCCATTGCCAGATGTGATGGAAAATGAGATAGGGGGAGATTTAAGTGTTGGTGTAAAGAGTAGTAATTTGGTTTTTTTGGGATTAAGGAGGAGACAGATATGTTGGAACCATTTTTCAGCCGTAGTAAAGAGTTTCTGGGTGGAAGAGTGGAGTTCTCCTGAAGATGAAGCAGAACAGATGAGAGTTGAATCATCTGCATACTGAATACAAGTGGATGTTGGGAGTGAAGTAGCCAGGTTATTTATAAATGTAGAGAAGAGGAGGGGACCTAAGATGGATCCTTGAGGAACACCGATATTGATTGGGAGCTGTGAGGATATATGGCTGTCCCAGAGGACAGCTTGTTTTCTATCATTCAAATATGAGTCAAACCATTGTACTGCTGAAGAGTCAAGTGAAAGTGATGTCAATGTATCTAGGAGTAGTTGATGGTTAACCATATCAAAGGCTTTTGAGAGGTCTAGGAATAGGGCTGAGGAGAAAAGGTTGTTATTGCGATTTCTGTTTATTGTGTCAGTGAAGGAGAGAAGGGCGGTGGAAGTACTATGGTAGGGCCTAAAACCATGTTGTGAGTCTACTAGTAGGCTATTTTGCAAGAGGTGATTTAGGAGTTGTTGGTGAATACAACGTTCCATAATTTTAGATAGAGGAGAAAGTAGGGCTATAGGTCGGTAATTAGAAAGTTCATTAGAGTGACCTCCTTTATGAAGGGGAATAATATAGGAGACCTTCCAGCAGGATGGGATAGTAGATTTGGTTATTGTTCTGTTAATTAAGATCGAGATTGGGTAAGCTAGTTCAGATGCTGCTAGTTGTAGGTATTCAGCTGGTAGTTTGTCGGCTGAAGGGTGCAGGGTTTAAGTTGAGAGAGTAACTTACGTGTGGACTGTGGAGACTGTGCTAAATTTTAGGGTGGGGTGTTATTTGGAGGAGAGGTGTGTTGAGGGAAGGGGAGTCATGGTGTTAGCTAAAGAGGTGACTGTTTCAGAGAAGAAGTTATTAAAGGTATCGGCTATTATGTTGGGTGAAGTTTGTGCTAAGGTAGTAGGTGTGGGAGTTTTGGTATTCCCTGGATGTAGAAGTTTATTGATTCCGGGCCAGAATTTTTAGGGTTGTAATTTTGGTTATGTTGATATTGAAGGTAATAGTTTTTCTTATCAAGATGGATGAGTTTTTTTGTAGTATTTCTAAGGTGTTTAAAGTGTAGAAGGTCATCAGGGTTTTTAGTGGTTCTCCATTTAGTCCAAATTTTATTTCTATCTAGCATAGTTTGTTTGGTTGATTTGGAAAGCCAAGGGGCAGCTTTGGAGCTTATTCTTATTAATCGAGCTGGGGCATGCTGCTGTAGAATTAGTAGGAAAGTGGTATTGAAATAGGCAACTGCTTGTCAAGTGGGAGGTGTTTTAGAGTTGACCAGTTGCATGCCTTGAGGTCATTTAGGAAGGAGGACAAGTTAAATTTGTTTTATTGTACAGTACGGTAAATAGCTTGTTTGAGAGTATTATCTTTTTGTTTAGTGATATAGGTAAGGAGATGGTCGCTGATATTGTCTGGGAGTATTCCAGTCTTATAAGAATGGGGATTATTGTTAATCAATATCCAATCCAGGATTGCTTGTTTATTGGTTGTTTTGTCAATTCTAGTTGGGGAGCTAATAGTTTGTTGAAAGTTAAAGAGATTAAGGTGAAAGGTAGGTTTGGGAGAGTTGCAGGAGTTCAATCAATATTAAAGTCACCTAAGATTATAGTTTCTTGAGGAAGTTGCAGGAGACCCAACTGAGAATATTTTCAAGTGTGTTTAAGTTATTGCCTGGAGGGATGTAGGAACATATTATGTAGATGGCTTTGTTTTGTTTAGTTGGAGTTTGGTACAGAGTATTTCGGCATTACCTAGAGAGGGAGGTAGGAGTCCATTAAGGACACTTGTAGCTGGGATTTGTAAAGTAAAGCTACTCCTCCACCCTTAGTGTTAATACAATGTTGCCTTAAGGTGCTATAGCCAGGTGGGGTGATTTTGTTGTCTTTTATGCCTGGTTTAAGCCAGGTTTCAGTGAGACAGAGGATATCAAAGGCATAGAAGTCAATTATAGCATGGAGTTGTGTGATTTTATTGTTGATGCTACGAATATTAAGGTGTGCTATAGAGAGGGAGTTATTAGAGAAAGGTGAGCTAGAGATGTCAGCAGAATGTTTAGAAAGGTCATGGTTAAGAGGATTATTGGGGCCAGGGTTGGGGTGGATATCTCCATGTAACAGTAACAGGGTTTGTGGGATTGGAAATGTCTTTGTGGTTTTGGAGGGTAATAGATAGAACCGTTTTGAGGTTAGCGACCTGATGTGATGTAGTTTGTGGTATAGGGGGGGAAGGTAGGGTGATGATGAGAGGATGTTAGTGTGTGTTTGTTTAGCTTGAGGAAGAATGGAGGTTGTGTGTGTGGCTAAATTAGGAGAATTGATAAGGTTAAGATGTTCATAGGAAGTAAAAGAATAGTGTATTAGAAGGATATTAAGGAGTAGTAGAAGATGAAGAAGTTTAAGGATTAAAGCCATGTTTTTAGTGGGGTGAGGTTAGGAAGGTTGGAAGTAGTAGGAATAAGATGTTAAAGAGTGAGTAAGGGCAATTAGAAAGAGAATATGAGGAGAGGGGTGTGGTAGTAAGATAGGAGTTTAGAGTTAATGAGTGTAGGTGGGGCAGGTGAGTGTGATAGGAGCAGAGTGAGGTGGGGGTGTGGTAAAGGAAGTATAAAGGTAGGACCCCTGGGGTGGGTGGGAATTGGGGGTAGGGAGGGCGGAGTGAGCCAGAGGCTAACGGAGCCGGGAAGAACCAGTGGCAGTAAAACAATCAGAGAAAAAGAGAGAAGAACTATGTATGGTGAAGGGTAAGAATAAGACTATAGGGTAGAGTGCAGGGAGGAAGGAAGATGGGTTTTGGAGATGAGACAAAGTAAATGGTAGCTAAGTGAAGTGGCAGAGTAGTAGATTAGAATAGTATGGACAGTATTAGGGGATAACAGGAGGCAGAGTTCTAAGTGAGGATAGAGGAAAACCTAAGGTTTGTGATAGAGAGGGCGCCACCTAGTGGCCAAGTTCAGGAATGCCAAGAGACAGGGCAAGCAGAGAGCTCCCAAAGTGCTGTATCTCGGTAAAGGGGAGAGTTACCACAGGGATAGTGTTGAAGAAAGGAGGGTAGGAGAGAGTGCCTTATCCGCTATGGGAAAGTGTCGGGTGGTGCAGCCTGTATACCGTGACTGGGGCACACACAGGTGTGCATGTCATACCTGGACACATGGGGAATATCAATACACTGTATCATGCCTTTGACTAGCAACAGACTTACCTGCGACAGACCCTTGTCTTTGTGACACGCCAGACGTATCTGTAAAGGAATGACACAAAGGTATACACATTATCCATTACTATCGCCACAGTCAGCACTGTGCATGTCACATCATGCATCTGTGAGTTCGCATCTGCTATGCACATGCCTGGTAACACAACATAGCATACTGTAGTATGCATCTTGTGTGGACATATATCTGGCATGTGTTGCTATATTATGTGTTGTACTATGACACCCACTCCCACGTCGCTTATCATACAAACATGCAACACTGACTTACCAGGCAGCTCCGACCTCATAGTTTGCACGACACCCACCTCCACGATGGACGCATGAGTTTCTGTGTGTTGTTCCGTGGGTGTCCCCAGACTGGCCAGGAGCTCCTCTGTGGCTGTGAGTGGGGGCTGTGTTGGTGGACCACCACCTGTCCCACGTTGTTGTCTGGCGATTGCAGCGGCACGCTGTCTTGCATGCCGGATCAGGTCTGTGCAGTGCCTGCGGATCTGCTGATAATTGCGGTTGTATCTGCCCAGGCTGTTCACCCTCCTGCACATCTCCTCCCACATCTCCTGTCGTTCCTGTGCCTGCTGTGGCATATGACTGAATAAGACGTCATGATTTGTATGGAGGTATGGGATGATCACCTCATCCTCCTGATGGCTGAAAGCGGGAAGCCGGGAATGTGGCATTATCTGTAAGACATAATGATGGTGGCAGGTCACATTTACACTGCTGTGCTGGCATACTGTTGGAAATACATTGCTATGACATGTACGACATCTGCACAGTAATCTGTGAAAGGCATCGTGGCAGTGACACAGCCGATGTGTTGGCTTCACACCATTGAGCAGTGGGTGTCACATCATATCTGTGTGCCACCTCATCACACTGTACACGCACCATGTATATGTTAGCCTGCTGTGGACAAGTGTACCTGGCTGCACCTGTGTCCATATCACTTGGCATAGGTCCCCATGTGACGTCGGTGCTACTGTTCACCTGGACGCTGTGTATATGTCAGTAAACATCACATCTGTAGCCATTGTGAACATCAGCAGTGGCACTGTACACATACACATGGACACCTGCACATGCATGTGTTGTGCCATGTACATCCACACAGCACTGTACGGGTGTTGGACAACTTGCCACAGCTCACCTGTGTTGCACATGTGATAGACATAGGGCAATGTGTAACCATGACACATTAGCAGGAAAGGCCATGCATAGCATGTACACACACACATTGTCCAGAGCAACACACAGCACCTGTAACACCACAGGGTGCATCACCGCCACATTACTGCTGTGTATGGTTGATAGTGAGAGTGCCGTTTGTCCATTGCACCATGTAGGACTGTGATAGCTCATGCAGCCTTGCTGGGCAGGGCTGCATGGTATGGCAGGGTATGCCACATACATGGCACTGGGTTGTGATCCACCTGGGGTTGGCGATATGGGCAGGGTGGCTGCCCATTCCGTATGTCATTGCTATGTGTATATGGACATTCAACATGTCTATCACCAGGGTGTGGACACTGGCCTCAAGCGGTATGCTGCACACTGCTTGCTGAGGGTGTGTCTGGTGCATGCAGGTATCACACATCCATGCATACACTGTAACCCTGGCAGGTGCTATGTGCTGGGATATTGATCAACACAGTGCTGTATGTGGACACACACCGCTATCCCGTGCACATGGATGGTTGCCTGCACTGATGTGGGTACCACATATGTGTACATCCAGTGCCTGCTGCCACCCCATGTCTGCTGCTGCACTACACACCGCCATCCCTCCCTCTGTGAATGTGGTGTTGGGCACAGCATAGGTATCCATGTATGGGGACAGGGATGTTCACATAGCAGGGTCACTGATGGTATCGTCGATCTGACCATACACGTATGGCGCACCCCTCACACATACAGCCCGTTCATATTGTTGTTCACAACGGTGACACAGCTATATTGCTATGCCGGAGACATTCACAGCCATACATACACAGATGCATGCACGTCCATCTGTGGCATGGCCTGGACTATTGCTGTGGTTCAGCACATAACGTGTTTGACTGCAGCTGGCGCAGACCTACTGTGCACATGTCTACGGTAAGCCTGTTCTACAGTAGGCATCTGTGATGTGCTGTGCACATCTCATATCTGCACATTTGGTTGGTGTCCATCGGTCCACGGGCCAGTGGTGGGACACACAGGGATGTTGCTGAACATATATGCATGCAACCCTGTACAGCTGTAACGCTAGCCTCTCAGATGCTCATGTGTCGTGGACGTGAACAACGTACACACATGTGGTTGTGGGCTGCCGTCCGTACCCATCTCCTCCTGTGGTTGCTATCATCCCACACCCTCCTTGTATTGTATGTTCAGGCTATGCACCTATGTGGGGCTTGTGGGCATGCAATACGATATGATATGCCTTTGCACCCATCACAGACAATGTCACACAGGTACACCGGCAGCCGTACACGTCACAGCTTGTTGTCGGCACATCACATGTGGTACACACATAACACATCTCCTGTGGGACATGGTCAATTCTACGGGCATGTCCAGCGGTCACATGCCACAGCTACCCTACATGACAGCTATGCAGGACATGTGGCTGTACAGCTACTATCACATGTACACAAGCATTGGCCCCTACCTACATCACGTGGTACTACCTGTGGGGTATGTGCGTCTGCATCCATGCTATGGCCATAGATGACAATTGTACATCAATATGTGCAACATACCTCATTGGGGGTTGTCATGTGCACATGTTCCACATGTCAATGCATTGTTTGTGTCTGTTGGGCGGTCATTGTAGTGCATGGTTTACATGGCTGCCATAGCGTACTGTGTGTGATTCCAGGTACTTCATTGGGCTACCAGCATTGTACATTTCCACAGCACATTCCAGCCATCATGTAGCCATCTTAGATGACAGTGGGAGGTGTTCCGCCATGTGCACATATGTCACACAGTACGAGGGTGACTGACACACATTGTCAGGACTGGGTTCTGACTGCTGTGGATGTGTGTTATGGTGTTGACAACCATGACTGCGCCAGATGGTGTCATCTGGATGTGTAACATTCACAACACACACCTACCTTCACATAGCAGCACATTGTCTACAACAATGGACATTCCTGCATGAACACTGTGTGCAGTATGGCTGTATGACCACTGCATGTACCAGTGGTAGCCACCAGCATGGCTGCCTACAACAGCAGTGTGTATCCTGTGCATACATGGGTTACACCTGTCACAACACACCTGTGTCAGATGGCCCTGTAGTGGGTGACAGTGCAGTCCCACACATCATGTAACAGTATACATCATGCACCAGTATGTTGCGGACATGTGAACGGCTGTGCTACTCAACATATGCACGCATGACACATCACCTGGTACACCGTGTCTGCCTTGCCACCTGCTATTGTGACCACCCTGTGATGACATTGTATGGGCCACATGGACTGGGACATGTGATGGCTCAATGGTGAATTAACCCTCCGGGTGTGTGTCTAGCCAGGTGTCCAGTAGCCAGTGGTCTGCACACAGGGATACTGTACATTGGCCTACTCTGTCACTGGGACTGTTGACTATGGTCATACTGTACTTATGCAGGCATGTGGTGTTTGTCCAGTCTGACAGTCGTGTTCAACCACACTACCGTGGCACACATGACCTGCGGACATCTGCCTAAGGTGTGCAGCCCACATGTACATCTTCACATGCTATGCTGCCTGTGCAGCAGTGTCACATGTCTGTCTCCGGCAGGGCTGTCACAGGCAGGCACAGCATGCAGTGATGTGTGACAATGCTTACACCCTCCACTGTGCTGTACACAAGCACTGCACACACAGTACGGCACGCATGTCATTTATCTGCAGTGCCTGGGACCTGCCTCCATGCCCTACACAGCACACCTGCCAGTCCAGATTGTACACAGATCATACCTCCCAGGCACATACCTGGACTGCAACACACACGGGTGGGTGGTTCCCACACCACACAGTGATTTACACACATACTGTATATTCACGAGACACATTGCATCATAGGTAATCCATGTTCAGATACCCATGTTGGGACCGCTACACACATTGTGACACGCGACGGTGAATACACTGTACACCACAGGTTACATGCTGGCCGTGTTGTCATACTGTACATTGCACCTGGGACAGTTGCTACTGCCATGTACTGACAGCAACACGCACTTGCCTAGTATGGACTCCCATGTACCCACACATGGTTGGCCATGCAGTTCGCATAGCTGGGTGACACATTACACGACACATACCATACCTACACTACCCTCGGCATGCACCATACCTCCATGTGTCTGTGTGCTATACCTACAGACATCCCACTCTGTTTGCTGAACATCCATGCTTCTCAGCCCTGCTAGCCACGCCCTAGACACACGACCATCGCAACATGCATGGTACATACGCTCTACAGCCGGTACTACCGACATCCACTGACAGAGGTAGTTGATGGCATGGCACCACGTACGATGGACAGTATTCGTGACTATGCCAACACATATCACAGTGCACTTCCGCTACATTTACGCACTGGTAGGGACCATGCTATTCCACACAGAGACATGGTGGTACTGGCCTTTTCACAGATGCCACAGTGGTATTCCTGTTCCATGCACATGTGCTGTATGGGCACATGTGCAGGCTGTTGCACAGTAGTTATGTTCACATGTGTGTGGTGCATCACTTGACAGTCATGGTGGGTCCTCATGGTGCATCACATACTCCACAGCTAGCTACCTACACATGACTGCCATACATTGCAGTGTGGGCCCTCACACAGTGTGGTGGTATGTCTCTGCTGTTTGGCTACATCCACATTCAATGCAGCATACAACACTCATGCAGGCATTGCCAACACAGATGTTGCTGGCATCGTGCCTGCCAATGGGGTACCTACCAACAATACACACTCTCACTCACGACAGGGTTCCACTCCATGGCTGGACATTGTATTAACCCTGTGGACACATACATGGTACTGCCATGCACACGTTATGTCCTGGGACACGGTCCCAATGTCACCTCCGATCTCCGTGGTTGTTGTATCCCGCCAACCTGGCTGTGTTATGTCTCTGCAGCAGCACACTGCATTGACTGCTAGCCCGTTCATGGTCGTTGTGTACCCTGACCACCACACTACCACATCTAACACACTACACATGGGTGGTACTGCATTGCACATATGGGGCTGCATTTGTACACCCATGACTGGGCCATTCAGTATGGCACTGGGCCACATCCTCACATACATGCTTCACACACTCATTGACGACCTCCATGCCTTTACTGGCACCCTTGTTGGGCTTCTGTGCACCACAGCACACCACATCCACATGCTGGCCACCTGTCATACCATTGCATGGGTGGTTGGTGTGGTACAGAGGGTAACAAATCACACATTATCCGCTCTTTGCCCTTCAGCGCCATTCCACATTATGGTATTGCCAATGTCCACATCCAGCATCACATCATACCCTATGTCTCAGGATGTTACACCATGTGACTCCTGTACAGGTCACACAGTGGTGCAGGCATATCATGCTAACTACAACATGTCAGGTACATGTGACATTGCACAGTCCTCAGTCATGTGGCCCCTCATGCTCACTATTTGCTTACAAACACTACATGCTGTCACACAGTACTGTCCATGCCTACATATACCACATGTACATACCTGGCAGCATTCTGGCTCAACCTACTCATACTGCTAACAACCATACAGGTGTCAGTGTGGCAGATATATCATGTGGATGTCATTGCATCAGTTACATCACACATAGTGCATACACATCACCTTTGCATAGTGACAGTCATGCACTGTGTATCACATGGATACTGTCCCTATACATGCATATCACATTGTACATGGTTGCTGTACACACACATGCCCCACATGGTGCTGTGGTTGCCATATTCCACTATGGCGTGGGTACACATGTGCAGGGCCACACATTTCTGGACTGTATGTCTAGCTGATACATTGGGTGCCCTTGTACCTGTGCCATACACACATGTACGCGGGCAATGTTACAATAACACATGTGTGGTGTACCTTACACAATGGATACACCTTTACATGTCACAGTATAGTCATGCCGTGATGTCTACCCGGCTCAGACAGTTTACATATGCAAATGACAGTCGTGAAACACATCTGTACTCACCTGCATACCACTAACACAGGGGTGTCATCTACTCTGCCATGGGCCATGTTCTCCGCATTACTGATGCATGTAGTACTCCTACATGGCGTTTGCAGTGGGCAGGGTGAATGGAGCACTCCTGCATGTGTGCACACATGCCACATTGCCAGCCTGGGCATCTGTGTGACCTCCGCAGACTGGACACACACCGTGCTGTGGGACATAGGTCCTGTGCACATCCCACAGGGACACACTGTGTCACTGGTCATGTGATAGCTCCCTTGCTGGTAGGGTGACACAGACCCATGGTACCACCACAGTGGCAGTACAGTATAGACATACAGTTGACATCCACCTCTGCTGTTCAGTGGACACTACCATGGGGGGGAGGGTGACACTACTGTGTACATTGCACATGTGTTTACACACGGCCCTGCCGGACATCATTGTTGCACACATTGCACCTGCTACAGAACGTTTGGACATGGTTACTTGCTGTTCCCTCCATTTGGTACCTATTCTGCTACTACTCTGTCCCATATGTGCAGGCCATACATATCCTGTTTATGTACATAACATTAGGCCATCCCTCCATCATGCATGCTATGCCTGTGATACTGTATATGATTTCTGAACATATCCATCATGACAGCTTTGCATTACACATAATTGACATAGTCACCCCTACTGCGAGGCATACGTGCACGTCGTCGCACATTCCGTATGACATCGACGGTATATGCCCATACACATGTGTGCTGTGACACTATACATACATGTCCTATCCCTGCTGTGGCACTTCATTGTTGGATATCCACTGCCAGCATCAGCGTGGGTGGTGGCATTGTTCTGTGTTTGAAATCCCTATGGCGGACCTGGGGTAGGGTTACCACCTGTCCCACTTTGCAAGGGACAGTCCCTCTTTGGGCAGTTGTGTCCTGACAAAACATATTACAAATGGCAAATGTCCTGAGATTGTAGGACATAATTATGTCCCATATTTTATGTAATAGTTGCATAACATAGTTATTTATGTATGTAAAATTCCTAAATGTTACAAGAAACACAATAAGCAACTAAACTGCTACAAGAATATGCTTTTATTTAGGCAAAAGAGTAAAGTTCTACCCTTTGTACTGACCATGGGTATGTGTCCGCCTGTAACATCTGATGTGTGTCCTGAAAATGTCCCACTTTGGCCATTTGAAGAGGTGGCAAGCCTAACCTGGGGTTATCCCGGGTGTGTACATGTTGTCCCACTGCTGTGCACACGTTGTCCACAGTCGTTGGTATGCTGCACGGCTTAGCATTACATAACCAACTTTCACCACTCTCTGCCTGATGGACAGGTATCTTTACTTACACACCGTTCACATACTGTACAGATTCGTCATACGTATCATGCGTTACACAACAGTACATCTCGTGGGTTCGACATACCTTTCCGGCCTTTGGTTCTGTATTCGTCAGTACTTGCTTGCTACTCCTTCTTTTGTATTCGGTATTTGTTCGGTATGAACATACGGTTTGAATATCCAGGAGTCTTCCTTATATTAAATCGTCACCTGAGGCATGTGGGTTCATCACGCCAATAGCTGTTCCTCGGTGTGTACTTATCGCATATCACCGGTGATCCCCTCCATTAAATGCGTTACGGCGTCGGCACTAGGCCATGGTTCATTCCTCGTGTGGCCGTTGGTTATTTGCAATACCTTCGTGGGGATGGTATGTATTGTATCATGTTTGTGTGACTGCATCCGCTATGTGTGGTGTCAGGTACATTTCGCTGTGGTGTTAGCCGTGGATTGTGTGTGTTGGGTATGGTATTCTGTTCGACATGTGGGTCTCCGTGTCCTGGCGGTGTCTGTCGATGGCGTTGTGCATTCAGATGTGTAACATAGCTGTTATATTCCTGTACACAACGGATGCAAGGATGCATCAGCTGCTGCTAGTGTTTCCCACGCGGCTTGTTGCGGGTATGCAGCTGTCATTGACTGCCTGTATGTTTTTGCTACGGTTTTGGCTGTTATCCCTTTGATATGTGCGATGGGGTATATCTGCGGATGTGGGTGAGTGCGGGGTGTGGGTCTTGCATTTATACATACAAGATATGCTTGTGTGTGTGCTCCATCCTGCTTGGGGAGCTGCAGGTTACCTGTCTGTTGTTCTGGGAATGTTTGTTTTGTTGATGTCGTGTGGTGTCGGTATCGCCTGCATGTTTGCTTCCTGCACGTATTCCTCCTTCACATCGGTTATATATCTGCGGGTGTTCGTCCCTGCCTACTATCCATTGGCATTTTGTCACTGATAATTCACGGTGATTGTGGTCCTGTACTTGGGACGGCCTGTATGCTACCGGTTGCCTCCTATTCGTGTGGCTTGCTTGCTTAGCGGTCGTGGAACACACAGCGGTATTTACGGGACCGTAGGTGGCCACGATCGGTGCTGGGATAGCACATGCGTATTTTCACCGTACATGCCTGATGCTGTGTAACGTTGCCGACGTATCGTGTTGAATCTACCATATGGCCGCCATACATACGGTCATGGTTTGTACATCGTCCTTTGCATCTCCTGTTGGCTATGGTCCTGTGGTACATTCTGGGACATTTCCGCTTTGCATCGTTTTACGTCGCCATGCGCCTAGCCACTGAGGAGATGTCAGTACTACTTTGTGGGTACTGCTGTACATACGGCTATGGTTCCTGTACTGTATGCCTACGCGTATTTATTACACTCCACCTGTGACATGTCACCTACATACACATTTTACAGTGGCACACACATTACACACACACAGCGGAACACACGACAACCTCACCTCACACATACACATATTGCCGCCATAGCTCTCAACCTTCCATTTCCAAAACGAGGAACACACACATTCATAATGTGGAACAAATGGGCAAAATGTGGAACACATACTAATGGCTTACTAACAACTTCAGCTAAGAAGGTCATAGGATGGTTAAAATATGCTGATTTACTTACAAAGCAGAACCTTTAATGAATTACTATGATTAATTTCTATTTACCAGGATTTCATTTAAATACATTCCTAACAATGAATGTGTGACAGACTATTTCAATGTGGAACTTTGAGGAACTTCGAGGAACATGAACTGTTTTAGACCCCAAATGAGGTACGTTCCTCATAATGACGTACACTTGACAGGTATGATTGCCGCTTTCGCACCTATGGTTGCACACAGTACCTACGTTGGCTGCATTGCCAGCGGCGGTGTGTACCTCCGCACTCATATCCTATGGATATGAAACGCACATATCCCGTTACTGTACCGTGGCCTGGCGATCATCCCGACCCACGGATATGTATTGATGCAGGTTGACATTTCCATGGCTGGCGTTCCTTGCTCTGCCCACCCTTTGATGATTGGGTTGTCGTTCACTATGTTTACTATGTGGTGATTTCGCGTCTTACTTATCTGTAAACTTGCATCCCTGGGTTCCATATTAACCTGTTGTACTTTATATCTGTGTATGTGTACATATATTTCTACGTGTGTAATGATATCTATTTCCGTATCTGTGTATGCACATAAGTACATATATAGTCGACTTGCGGCGAAAGTGGCAGCATCTGACTCGCCGTCTGCTGTAGAACCGGCGTGCGGTTGAGGTGTTGGCGTTCCATGCTCTGCTGGCTATTGGGTGTGCAGTGTTTGGGTGGTGCCTTTGTTGGAGTCACACATAGGTCCGCATACGGTACACATTACTGGCGGACATGTTTGTGTGGCGTCCATTTCACTGTGTGTGCAGGTAAGGAGGTGTCAGTCCATGGGGCCTACGCTGTCAAAGTATGTGCTATCGTTCCCTCTTTGCCAGGGCGTAGGCATATTGGGTGCGCCTCCGTCTACCTACTGGGGCTGGCACAGTGTGTTCTTGGCGCTGAGCGCCCTGTGCCTGTGCTTGCCTTGGCAGTTGTGGCGGGCTTGGTGGCCCTACACCATTATGTCCCTGCAGCAGCTGTTTCCGCAGAATCATATTGTGTAGCATACAACATACTATGAATATGTGGGCACATGTGCCTGGAGAGTACTGCAAGGCTCCACGGATGTATCCAAGCACCGGAACCGTGATTTCACCATCCCAAACACACGCTCTATGATTATTCTGGTTTGTGCGTGTGCCTCATTATGGCGTTCTTGCATGTGTGTGTGTGCATTTCTGATGGGTGTCATCATCCACGGCTCCAGTGCATAGCCAGCATCCCCACAAGGTGACCTTGTGTGATGTCCCCTGGCGAATACCTGATACAGCTGTGAGGCATGCCAGATATGGGAGTCGTGGTAGCTTCCAGGGCTGCCAGCACACACATCCATGATAATGCCCTGCGCATTGCACATGACCTGGCAATTGATGGAGGGGTATCCCTTGCGGTTTATGTAGCGTCTACCCTGCTCCCCGGGCGGTGACTTGATTTCTATGTGCGTACAGTCTATCGCACCCAGTACCTCCGGGTATTGTGCCACACGGTGGAAGTGGCGCATATTGCTAGCCAACTCCTCCTGAGATCTGGGGAAGTTTATATACTCATGGGCATGTCGTAACATGGCATCCAGGAACTGGTGTAGTACCCTGGATGCTGATGCCTGTGAGATACCCATTATATCCCTGGTTGGCCTTTGAAAGGTACCTGTAGCCAGTATTCGCAAGCTCACACATACCTTTGTGTCCACTGGGATGGGCTCCCCTCTGTTGTCTCTTGTTCTCAGGCGTGGCTGGCACAGCTCCACTATTTGCTGTAACGTGTCCCTGTCCACCCTGTAGCGCTCTACTATCTCCAGGTCTTGCAGTCCCTGGTAGGTCACCCTTGGTCTGAACACTCCACTTCTCCTATGAGGCCTCCGGTAGTTGTCGGCACCCTCCTCCGCAACTCCGTCTGTCTCTGACACATACCTATGCATCACGGCCACGGCGGCACCCAACATATACATATTAAAAGTTCCCCGTGTGTTTACACCCTACGGTGCGGCGTTTGGGAAATCGTGCTGTGTGTTGTGTGCATTCACACTTTATACTGTTGTGCTGTATACCGGGTGATGTCATTGGGTGTGTCTGTGCAGCCGTATCTGTGGATTATCTTGGGTGTTTTACCGTTGCAACTGCAACGGTATTGCCTTTAGTGTTACATTACAGTTGCCTGCATTGGCTTAGCTTTGCATCTTACATTACTGTTTCTGCACGTTGCACCTACTATTGCCTGCAGTGCATCCTGCAGGCACATGGCATATGATGCATTTTGTCTGCCGCCCGTTATGCTACCTCTGTACTTGGCTGTGCTATTTCGGTTCTTTGCTCTTTGCATTTCTACTACATCCCCTACTATCTTTGCATTCCTATGCCTCCCCTTTCCCGTTTTGCGGAGTCTGCATGCAGAGTTGTCAGCTGCCGCCGTCTGCCCTTCCTGGATTGATTGGTGTTGATTGCTCATTACGGCTCCAATTACACTGCTTCCGCATTTCCTCATATTCTCCGCATTACCTTCCTATATCCGTGGTTGTTGGCGGGTAGGCCGTCACATGACTGGGTTGGGGAGCGTAGTCATCCTCGTGCACATGCATCTGTGCGCGCATTATGTACTCTCAGCGCATCTATTTCCTCACGCCGGTCCTACTGCTGTGATGTGCATTGTACAGCCCATGTTTGCTGGCCTCCAATGTGCTTCCTCCTACAGTGGCACACCCCTCTGCGATTGACATGTATTCCGTGTAGGCCACTCCTCGGTATACTACCGCTCCGCCGTTTGCTCCATCCTTACACCGGCGCGGTTTTGCGATTCACTATTATCTGCCTCATTTGCATGGCATTGACTGCTAATACATGGTTATGGCGCCGAACACTGCCGCCACTCCTTGACAACCCTTGCGCTGGGGTTGAGGCTTTCCATACATACTATGGTGTGTGGTGGCTGTGCATCTGATGTGTATTATACTGCTCTTTTAGGACATTCTCATATTATTTCATTGCTTTGCACCTTCTGTGCACATATCCAGGGGTTCTGCTGTGGTTTCTGCGTACATAACATTTATGTCATTATTTACAGTTTGTGCATGTTTTCTTTGGACATTCTCGGTGCCTTTCGCCATTGGCATATTGCACCTGTATGATACCTGACGTTGACAGCCTTCCATTACTCCTTGGTCATGTTTGGGTAAATGTAAACCATGTTTATTGGCTTACATTGCCGTGCCCTTACCTTCGCCTGCCCAACCGTGGATCGCTATTTGCCTTCATTTGCATGGTGCAATACCGCACACAGTGTGTTTAGCATACCTACGCCGGGCGCCAGGTCAGCGCCGCCCGGTAGTGCACGTGGGATTGGTTCATACCTGAATCGCTCGGTGGCCATATTTGGCTTTATAACGCCGACGCTATGCGGGAGCCTGGCGCAAGGTTCATGAATCCCGGGGAGTTTCTTTTCATCCCCACCTTTGGGATTCTTGTTAATTAAATCTAAAACACCAAATTTAAATCTGTCATTATTTCCCTTCATCTCTACATGCCTATATAATGCATTATTACAATCTTTTCGAGATATACTGCAAGTGTGGTCATAAATTCTCTTCTTGAAGTTCCTTTCAGTTTTTCCCCACATAATAACTTGAGCATATTTCACATGTGGCAATGTAAATAACCATCCTTGTATTGCAATTACCTTCTTTCTATTTTACAATCGTGCTGCCATTGTTAAAAATTTTTAATTTGTGTCCTTCAAAAATGTATTTACATTGATTACATTTGCCACATTTTCTAATACCTTTTGATATTTGATTTGTCCTTAGTTTTCTAGAATGTCCCTGATCGTGATTGCTATATTCTAGAAATTTCTTCATGTTGTTTCCCATCTTGTATACAACCCCGGGTCAGTTTCCCACCACTTTACCTATATTGGGGTCAGAGTTCACTACAAAACAAAAATTTGTTAACAATTCCCATAATCTTGTCCGATATCGGACTATATGTTAATATGAAAGATTTTTGGTGTGTGTTGCTGTCAATACCCTCAAAGGTGGATTTAAATTATTTCTTGTCAAACAAACCTGAGCCTAACAGGGGTTTGTATTTCAAACCCCATTCACTTGACACATGTTTCCCTATATTATCCAAAATAGTTGATGGATAGTTCCTTTCTTTGAACAAATTAGTAATATATTTAATTTCATCTTGCATGTCCTGTGCATTAGAGGTCATACGAGCAGCACGGATGCATTGTCCCTTGAAAATATTCTGTTTCATTTTAGTGGGATGGAAACTATCATATGCTAAATAATTGTTGGAAAAAGTTTTTTTCCTATGTATTTTGGACTGTAAGCTGTCATTGTGTACGTATATGTAGGTATCTAGATATGCCAAACCTTTGTTGTTCAAATTGTACGTAAATTTCAAGAAATTACTACTGATGTTCAAAAATTCCATAAAGGTGTCTAATTCTTCTTTCGATCCTTCCCATAATATATATATATATCATCCAGAAATCTTGAATAATGAAGGATTTTGCTATAATGCGTACTTGGGAATAGACATGTTTCTTCCCAGTCAACCATGACAAGACTGGTAAATATGGGTGCACACACAGCTCCCATTACTACCCCACTTGTCTGTTTGAAATATTCTCCTTCAAAATATATGAAATTGTTGTCCAGGACTATGTTCATAAACTCCATTATGAGGCATGTTTCATCCCATGTTAATGTTGCATGTTTTCTTATACTGTTACAGAATGCATCAAGTCCTTCATTTTTGGGAATACTAGAAAATAAATCAATCACATCGATTGTGACAAAAAAATGCTCCTTCTTCCAATTGTGGACAGGATATTTGCTTAAAAATTCCCATGAGTCTTTCACCATATAAGGAATATTGTTGTAAATTGACTTTAGAATAATGCCAATATATTTCCCTATATAGTATGTTTTGGAATATTTTCCTGACACAATGGGTCTGAAAGGGGGGTCAGATGTACTTTTGTGTATTTTGGGTATCCCTATAAAGTTAGCCATGATAGGAGTTTTCACTTTCAAGTAGTCGTATACAATATTAGAAATTCTTCCATCAATTAGAAATTCTTCCAGATAGGAATCCATCCTACTATATGAGATATTCACTTCGTTGATTGAAATAGTTTTGTAGTTCCCTGAATCATGAAGAATGTTGTAGATCTTCATTGTGTATTGCAATTTGTCATATATAATCACCCCTCCCCCTTTGTCAGGATTCATAACTCTTATCGTAGAATTGAGTGTTAAGGAGTCCAATGTATTTCTCTCCTGGCCAGTTAAGTTGTTATTGGCCTCATAAGCTTTCCTGTTGTGATGTAAGGAATAAATTTCTTTAGCTACAACTTTCTCATAAACATCAACTCTGGGGTGGTATGGGGGTATAAAGGAACTTTTCTTTCTAAAATCTTCCTCTTGCTTCTGACTATCATTCCCTACTTGATTGAAATTGTTGTTGGATACCGGTTTGTTGTTGAAAAATATACCCAGATTGATTTTCCTTGTGAATTTCTTCAACTCACATAAACAATCAACCAAATTAAATCTGGGGGTGGGGATAAACTGCATACCTTTTGCTAACTATTTAAAATGACCATGATTGATTTCCAAACTTGAAAAGTTATAAATTTTAAAGTTGTCAAAAGAATGTATATTGTCCTCCACTGATATAACATTTGTGTCATTAATCTCCTTCCCTTTAGGAGAATCCCGAGATGGGCATGATCCTATTAATACTTGTTCCACTCTCTTTTCTCCTCCCAGTTCCTTTTGGGGTAGTGTTTTCTCCCATACCCTCCCTGTTGCTTCCATTCCTGTTTCCAATATGGTGGATTCTGTGTGTTTGGTTCCCTGTAAAAATGGTATACATCAGTATTAAATTCCGTACTACTATCCTCATGTTTGTGTACATACTGATTATTCCTTTCCTGTAACTTGTTCCTAGACCTTTCAAACCATATATATGCTTCTCCTTTTTTATATTGTTCTATATCTCTGCATAATTTTTTTCATTTTTCTTTCCTTTATGTTAGTTACCCACTTCTCAGCGAACTTGAACTGTTTACTATACAATTGTTCCCATTCTTTAAATAATAAATCATTGGCAATTTTCATATCCAGTGTCCCTGCTTCCTGGATCAAACCACTTAATTTAGCATCATTGAGTTCAATAAGCATGTTTAAGAATTTTAGACCACATTCATCAAAAAATTTGTAAAAAGTAGATATAGAATTTCCATTCAAAACAATACCCATAGGTTTTTTTAAAAAATCTTAAACCCTGTGGTATAACTTTCAATTCAACACATTTCTGTAAGTAAACATTGTCCATTTTTAGTCCATTGATTTGTTTCAACATTTTGCCCAAGGTAAAAATCATTTCTTTTAAACTACCCCCTGGCCACCAGATACTGGTACACTAATACTGATTAATATATCTCTGTTTATACCTCTCTGATTGAATTCCTTGAATTCTGCTTTAACGTATATTTTCAGTATATATTACTGTAATCAAACAAACTAGATACCTGCTTTTATGTATATATTCTGTACATGTTACTGTATTTACTATCTGTAACACTGTTTCTACTTCTGTACCAATTAATGTTTATTTTTTTTCTGTATCTGTGTTCTAGTTGGGGCTTTTCTCCCCAGGCCTCCACTGAAAATGGGCTCTTTTAGGCCCAGTGGACTTTCCCGTTAAACAAATGCAATAAACAAAATAAATAAATAACCATTATACTAACTTCCCACTCAAATGAAACATGCTGGAGAGACAGCTCTGTGCCTCAGAGATTGCCCCTTCTTTGGAACAGGGTTCCTATTTACATTAAACAGACACCCTCCTTGGATCTCATCAAGAGAAAATTGGATCGATGGATGAGGAATCACAAATTCACTCTGGGATAGCACCTATGTCCCTTATGAAGAGGGAACACCTGTAAAATCTGTAAAATAAAACCCATGCCATCCTTTTGCTCCTGGGGCCATATTCTGGGTACAATTGGGCTATATTGGCTATGCTCTTAAAGGCTCTTGAG
>NC_056743.1:595846788-595898617 GCF_019279795.1 Protopterus annectens
CTGCCAAAACCCCCCCAAAAGGAAGCCCCAAAAAAATGTATGCATACCCAAAATCCCATGGCTGCAACCCTCGACAGTACCCATTACACATCCTTCATGCGTGCGGGATTGGGATGTGGACTCACATGTATGGACACGTCGATCTGGGTATTTATGTTCAGATGTCCTGCATTTCATGGACTCTTGTCAGCAACCTTAACATGCTGGTGGTGCATATGTCTAACTGTGCCGTAGTCACGGCTATATCATCGTGTGTTGTTTGGACACGGCAGGAGTGGTTTCTGTGACAATGTATTTTTGGGTCCTTCAATGGACGCCAATGTGCATATGTAAAGTTAGATGTTGTTGGACTGTGTCCAACTGGCCAGTGCTTTTCACTGCTGCTGTATGTTCCCCAATCGTGAATGTCTGTTTGACTACCCATTCTACATGGTGCTACGTAACCAGGTGATTTAGTACTGTGAACAAATGTCATACATCCAAAGATGCTGGTTAGCAACTGCTTCATATAAACCTCAGACATCCCAATAGGACATATCCATCACTGTATTTTCAACATAACACCACCGAAACATGTTGATCACCTATGTATTCATTTAACCATGTTGTCTTCATAGGTGGGAACGCCATAGTTTACATATCCTACTTGACATAGTGGGTGTGCCATTGGTATGTGTTCCACAGGTCGCACATCTGTTCCGCTGTATGGTAGCGGGTGCTCCTCATTCTGTTGCTGGCAGATTGAATGCTGTGTACGCCGGTGTTGGCACGGCGGTCAAACTTTGTATGTGGAATGTCAGCTGTAGTCCCTATGTGTATTTCCTGTGTTATGCCTTACCGCGGCTGTGTAATTTCCCCGGGTTTGCAGTTGTGGGTGCCATCTTGGCCGTACGGTTGTCCATCCATGAGAATTGCCTACTGGACACTAGTATAGGGCTGTACACATTTCACACCTGCATTTAGCATTCTCCGGTGGATGGTTTGCATTATTAGCAGAGAGTAAGGCAGGTGCTACGCACACATCCCTCCCACGGGGCGGGACAAAGGATTGCCTGCGAAACAACACCGAGCCCAGAGTCTACATACCCAGAATCCCTTGACTGCAACAATCGACAGTACCCATTACACATCCTTCATGTGTGCGGGACTGTGATGTGGACGCAGTTGTATGGACCCGGTACCCTGGGTATTTCTGTGCATATGTGCTGCTTTTCATGGACAGCTATCATCAACATTAAACACGCTTGCGGTGCATATGTGTACCTGTGATGTGGTGACGACAATGAGTTCACGTAGGTGATGAAATAAGGCGGCACGCTGTCCTTTAGACAAATTTTTGGGTCCTACAATGGACACCACTGTGCATATGTAAAGTGTAGAGCTTGTCGGACTGTGTCCTTGTGAGCAGTGGGTTTCACTGATGCTGTGTGTTCAACAATCGCGGATGTCTGCTTGACTTACCCATACTGTGTAGTGCTACAGGAACCATGTTTTCTGACACCAGAACCCAATGGTGTACATCCAATGTTGCAGGTTAACAACCACTTTAATACCCAGAGGTCACGATTGGGAGGTATTGCCACTTTATTATCGGAACAACACCTCCAGACTGTGTAAATCACGGGAACTTTAGGCCAGTCTTACCGGCCATTTGCAATTGTAATTAGCAGACACGTGTCAATACATGTATGATAAGACATATTGTCATGCAGAAGTTAATCTATGTTATTTGGACATTGGCTTCTGCTATTGGCATCCGTTGCTGTGAGTGTTGCCAGTTACCATACACATTGCTTGCTCAGAGGCAGACTTCACAATTCTGCACACTACTGTGGTCTCCTTTAAGGACCCTGAGCCAGTGGTCGACAGTACTGCAGCCACTGCATCAATCACATTTGCCATCTACCAGTACCTACAGGACTGCATGAACCAGGCATTCACTTACCCAACTGTGGTTCATTGTACCAATGCCAAGCATCCAGTGTGGTGTACCCCAGCCATACACAGGCTGTACAACATGAGGAGGTGGCTACTACAAGGTGGAGCAGACACCTTGTGAGGTATGACACCCTTGGTCATCATATGTGTAGAGTTACACACTGTCATGCCATGGTCCAGGGCACATTCCACAGATATACCTACATGGACCTGGCTGACAATCATACCACCTTCAGTTGCTATGCTCAACACCTGGGAGGTCACTCCCACATATGCTCTCACTGGGTTCACAAAGAGGTGGAGTTTACTCAACATACACACATTGCCAACATACGGGCTGACAAGTCCAGTGAGGACATCTCCACACCCTCCCACACACATGAGGAGATGTCTGTACCAGCGGTTTGTGGTCACCAAATGTTCTGTGACACACGGGTGGGACATGCTCTCTCCAGGGTAGTGGACATAGCATCCATGAGACCAGCTGGTGACCCGACTGTGTACTCCACTATCTCATTGAGGAATTAGACCCACAGTTAGGACAGCTATTTCTTTGTAGCCTCACCTCAGCTAACGTACCCAGGTTGTGTCGCATGGCAACTGTAGTCCTACATCACAGGGCCAATGCCTCCACTGAGCCTGGTTATTACTGTCCCATTACCATGAGGAGACCTATCTGCAAAGACATGGGGAGGGATCATACTGCAGCTCGTACATGAACGCATAGGGGACATACATACTTTGCATCCAACACGGTTTGTCTTGTTCAGGGGCTGTTCATGCCTTTAAAGCATGGTTGACATTTTCGGGACAGTCACTGAGGCCATTGATGGGGGTCTTGCAGTCCATACAGCCTACCTCGACCTAGCAAAGGCCTTCATCACATTACCCCCCTCAGGTATCGTTGATAAACCCATTGGCTGGGATGTGAACACGTACATCACAGAATGTGTTGTAAACTGTCTATGTGACACAACCCACATGGTCATAGTTGCTGGCAGCATGTCAGACCTACTGCCTGTCGCAAGTGGTGTCCCATGGGGCCCTTCCGTGGGTCCACTCCTGTCATACATCTACATTTCCACGGTACAGGCACACACAGGGGTGTTATGGGCAACATTGTTTGTAGATGACTGCAAAACAGGTGCCATAGTGGGACGGACATCTGACACAGATATCCTTTGAAGGGCCTCCCAGATATGCATATCTGCTGTCAGGGACATGTCCCACAGCTAAATGCTAAGTAATGCAACATCATACCTGTCGAGAAGTACTAGGTCACCCCTGTCCAGCATATAGGTGGCTGTCCACTGAGCACAGGGGTGATTACCAGGGATCAGGGGACAGAGTTTGTCGGTCACCATTCGTTCAACACACATGTTGCTATCGTGGTTCTGTGGGACTTCTACATTGCCCACCTGTCTGTGCAGGGATTCACATCTACATCAGGCTAGGTCATTGTCTCCTTGTACCCATTACGTGTTACACCTATGATTTACTACATTGCCCCATTCAGACTGTATCTGACCATACACCTACAGCAGCTGGGAAGCCCTCATAGGTTAATTGTCGTACAGATGCAGGATGCCATCATTTTGTGTAATGCTGCCCCACTTGTAGGACCCCTGCCCCATTAAGTCACATACCTGCTGTTTAGTGTTGACCTGTGCCTGACATACGAGGCCATGTCAACCCATATGTCATGTGTATGCTTCACCTACTGTATCTGCATCCCTCAGAACCACTAGGGCAGGTGACATGAACCTTGTCACGGTCATTAATGGGATGTGTTTGAGTGACACATATATCACCCAGACACTCACAATGCTGTGGATCTACATCACAGTACATGTGAGACAGAGATCCTTCCTAGCCTTGTTCGGGTATGTTGTCCATTGGATGGAGAATTGCAGGTATAGGCCAGGGATTACATCATTATCACTGCTTGACGGAGGTACAGCAATATCATGAGTATTTTATCTGAAGCACAGAAGGTTGGCAAAGTCATCCTAACTATGGTGTAGTGTTATGGCTGAACCTGGGACGATGGCCTACCCTGTACCTATGGATGTATGAACCTATATTCATAGTTTGTCACATTTACACTTGTCTATCCCCTATCCTCTTTCTCCAGTGTATATTTCTGTGGCACATGATTGTCCTCTGTATTACATGCAGGTATGCTGTGTACAGTGCACATACGTCACAGTTGATGACAGTGTATCTGTGTCCCTAACACTGTGATACTGAGGACTACCACACATCCTTCACAACATTACATGCATATGTCCATTCTATTCTTCTTTGGCCTATGGGGGGGTGTTAAGGCAAACATTACACAAGTCCCTGTTTGTGCATGCTTCATGTTGGTGTCTGACCAGGCTCCGTTGCAGTCGTGTGTTGGACGGTAGTGTTTCTGTGTGTTTGCCATGTGTTTTTATTGCCGGTACATCTGTGGGAGGTGTGGTTGGCATATGTTCCTCTTTGCAGGGACACCCATCCTGGGGTTTGTGTCATGCATCTGCACTTGGCATGTGCCATATGTCCTGTACTATTCCCACAGTCGTGTATGCCTTCATGCACTACTACTGCGTGTTACTGGCTGTTTGTATGTGGTACACATGGACATTGTGATGGTTGACTTGACCTATTCCCATGCTAGAACATACACATCTGTCAATTACGTTGTTTAAATCAAACTGTAACACTCATTCGTCTTTTCAAACTGACAGTCAATAACACAGGAAGCTGAGATTAATAACGTTTTACTACTGTGCAGCAGGAGGCAAAGAACTATGCAGTACAAGTTTAGACTTTTGTTTTACTCTATACATGTTACAGCTGTATGAGCATTGTGTATACTATCATCTTTTGCACACATTAATGATGTGGTCAGTCACAGGGCATTTACATCACTATAGTCCACAATATTGTATTCCTACAACAGTGCTAAGGTAATGCTTATTAAATGTTTTCCCATGAGGATAGCACAGCCTTGCAGCCACATAGTCAATTAGAATGTACTTGGTAAATTCTGCTCTGTCACGGTTCCAACACTGTTCAGATCCGTCGTCACTCCATTTCCTACTAGGTTCCTTTGTCTCTCTGGTGAGCAGCTGTACTCTGTGTTAGATAGAGCTCACAAGCCCATCCTCCTCAGTGGAAGGATGACAGATATACCTGTACATACATTTATTATTCTCTAACCGAGCAGATGACTAATGCTGAATGACATACACCTGCTGCACTGGTTACTGCCAGGGTCAGGGTTCAATCACACTGCAGCTACACTACAGGCAATTACATGCATGATAAGCTCTACTGCCATATTGTAAGATAGAATAATATGCATTATACACTATTTGCTTCTAAAGTAGCACGTCATATATATGTTTAAATATGTATTTTGCTAACATTCTCCCTCCTTTGATTGCTTCTATTCTATCCAGAAACATATACAACATTATTTCATTCCCTAGTCTCTTCCTCTCTGGAACGTTTAACTAGGCAAGTAATTTGTTGTACATTTCAAGAAGGATTGCATTTTGTATTGACAAATACCACTACAGGTCTTGATACATAGTCTCGGGTACAGATACGTCGACAGAGTCCCTGACTAATACTTACATGCAAAGTATCCCACAATAGACACATGCTCCCAATATGAGCAGAACAACACAAATGGCAATCATGATATTCAGTATGACTGAACCCCATCCACCAAATGGTTTGTGGAAATGGTTCGTCAGTGGGTTTGGGCCTGGTTCCGCCATGGATGACACCTGCTGTATTACCTCTAGGTGGGCGTTGATTTTGGTCTTTTTATGTGGTACTTGGACACAGCGATCTTCTTTAATAAGCGCACACGTACCAATTCTCGCCGGCAGGGTGCAGTCGTGCGCTATTACATTTTGTGACACAACAGTTTTCATTGCATCCAGTTCATCAGTCACAAGTTCAAGAGCGGAAAGTCACATTCATCATTCCTCCGACAGGTTTTGACAACTTCCTCTGTTCCCTGATTGATTTCACTACTCCACAAGCTGGGAGTGTTCCAGCCCAGGTTATGACGCTGTCACTCAAGTCCATATGAATCGATATTCCTTTATCTCTTGCAGAAGACTGGAATGTCAGAACAGCTTCCATTTCACCCACTGGATTAGTAGGTTTCTCGACTGTGTTCCCAGTTCTTCGAGCTATATGTGTTATAGTTTGTTTCGTACCCAGAGGCAATTGTGCAGTATGTCATGTGACTGGAGCCAGATAACCCAAATAACAACTGCCGGACCAATTCTCAGGTAACCATTGATATGCTTTTTTCCCACAAACAACATAACAATATTCTACTTTACTACTGATGCGGGTTACCTCTGCATGTAACATCTTCCTGTCTATAACAGAGGACTGTTTATACAATTCAGGATGTTTCTGCACATCCTTCCACGTTGTTCTCATGAAGCTTCAATACAGATAATGAATGGTGCTACAAGTAGTACTGTGATCTTTGGCTGTTATATGACATTTGTAAGACACAGTTATGTTACAAATACTCCCACCAACTTGAACATACAATTACTTTTTGTGTAACAGGTAAGTACAGTGCCACTTTGTCCTGTGATCTCACAGAACCTGTATCAAAGTGTAAATATTCACAAGTCTCAATCTATCCCCAAGGGGACACCATACATCGGAAGTCCTCCATATGATGTAGGTATGGCAGTACAAACACAGCAATTTAAAATGTTCATAGTCTGTACATGCACACGCGTCATGCCTAGGTATTTGTTGAAGTGTGGAAGACACTCTGTGGCCAGTTCATCACGTATCACTATTTGTATCCGTGTAGTTATATGCAGGTAAGGTCCCAGCAAATGTAAAGTAAACACAAACATGGTTAATAGGTGTATAATCATTATGACAGTAAACCAAATGTCTTTGGAGTTGCTTTGTATTGTTATACAGTCTGGCCGGGTGATTCAGGCTCTATGGTATATCAGCTACAAGATGTAAATCAGACTTGATATCCTTTACCGGTTTGAAAACTGTGAGGTGAACCCAGGACGACCTCTCTGCATACTTTACTGCAGTAGGCGTTGCCAACAGTACCTGGTACAGACCTTCACACTTTCCACTTGCCAATTATCTTCTTTGGATAACAGTGACATACACACAGGATACTGGTGTCAGCTATGCATCGGCTTCACTTGCTCTTTATCTGTAAAGACTTTAACTGCAAAACAGTGTTATTGGTTAACAATCCTCTCATGTCACCTGCTAATGAGCCATCGACCTCCGGCTCTGCAGGCATGACAGCTTTCCACTCTGGCACATGATATGCCATTCCACATACTACTTCGAAGTGGGTGCAACACTTTACATTTGGAACTGTTGTCATGCTCAGCAATGCTAGAGGTAGACAGCAAATGTAACTCATCTGGGTGTCACCCACCAACCTCCTCTACTTATTTCTTGGGATCCCATTTTACGCCAGCAGTCATGCTGACTGTGGGTTGTACATGCAATTTACATTCATGGAAATACAAAATAATCCCCCAGGTTGCGTGATTGTCTGATTCACTAAATGTGTTCTATTGTCACTGTAGCTTCTTTACAGTATGCCAGATCTAGGGATACTTTATTTTACTGGCACCTTTGCCACTGCTGCTGCATCCGGATTCATGGTTGGGAATGCTTCTACCCATTTTGATTATATATATGTGTAATCACTAAACAGTATTTCTTCCCTTCACATTTATTCAGATGTATGAACTCCATACAAATAGTACGGAATGGTTATGGTGGTGAAGGTAAACTCACTCCCTTCGGTTTAAATGCTCCCTGTGCATGATATCTACTGCAAATGTGACACGCTGCTCATGATGTTTGTATGTGGTTCCTAATTCCGTATGTTAGGGGTATTCTGTTAACCAAATGTACCATCCCCCCTGTTGAGACATGGCTCTACCCATGGCTCCACAAAGCCGCATATCTGACTACATTAGACGTTAATATTGGCTTTCTCACTGTGGATATGTGCAGTCCGTCTTCAAGGATTACTCCTCGTCATACCCACGTCGGCTTTTCTGCTTTCGTAGTTGATGTTTGCATTGTTTGTAACATTTCTACATCTAGAATGTCTGAGGATTGTCATTCCTCATTCAAACAAACACTTTCCAACTGTGAGGCTGCTTGTTTTGCAGCTGCATGAGCTCATGCCTTACCTTTCCTACTGTTATCCTGTTGCTTTCTATGACCTGCACATTTACAATTAGCTACTTTAGTGGGTAACTGAATGGAATCTAATGCATTCAAGATCAATTGCGCATGATTAATCGGTTTACCGGTGGATGTTATCATTCCCCTATTCTTCTACTGCTGCTCATAAACATGCACTGTACAGACAACATACTGACTATCGGGATAAATGTCCACACATCAGTTTTTCGCTACAGTACAAGCACGTGTTAAGGCTATCTATTCTGCTGCTTGAGCAGACACGTTATGCTGCAGGGGTTGGGCGTCTACAATCTCATTATCAATAACTACTGCATAACCTACTTGATTCGTTCCTGTAGGACTCTGTCTACATGATCCGTACACATTAACTGTCACCTCTGCATCATCTAAGGGTATATCAGTGATATCATGTCTGTGTGTAGTTATTTCATCCATTTCGTATAGGCAACTGTGTGGTGTGCCATACACAGGTGTCGGACGTGTCGTTGATAGGTTTAATGTTGTACAACGTTCAATCACCATATGAGGTTGACTCAGTGGTATGGTCAAACAAGACAAATGTCTAGCACGGGTCAGGAATGCTATCTTCTCTTGCAGCAGAATGATCGCAACTGCATGAGACATTCTCACAGTGAGAGGGTGGTATAATAACATTAAGGCCAGGCCTGTACTGCCATGGGTGCTACAACAACTGCCTGTACACAATGTGGCACTGACCATGCCACAGTGTCCAACTGCAATGAGTAGTAAGCTATGGGCGTTGCTTACTTCCATGCTGTTGCATCACGACTGACGTCATATATCTCCGCTTACAATCTACATTCTGACAACATGGGTTATGATTATTCGAGACCTAATACAGATGTTGAAGCTATCAATCGTTTTAGTCTGCAGAAAGTTGTTTCTGCTACTGTAATCCAGTGTAGTATGTGTTGTGCTGCCATAGGTGTATTAAAGATTAAGGCAGACAATACAGCGGATTCCAAAGCATTGTTTGGTAACCAGCTTTGACAAATGTTAGTCGGCCCAGAAAGGACTTCATTCCCTTCTTGGTAGTTGGCTTGGGTGCTTGTGAAATTGCTACCTTCCTATCGTCATGTAATGTTCTACCCTACTTGGATACCACATATCCCAGGTACTTGACCTGTATTCTCTGTAGTTGCAATTTATGCTTGCTTACTTTATGTCCCTGTTCTGCTGAATATCTCAATAATGCTACTGTATCTTCCATACATTGCTGCTGGGTAGGGGCCACAAGCAGAATATCATCCACATAAAATAGAACTTGACTGGCCCCGGGTGGAGTAAACACCGGAATGTAGCTAGCCATCTCCTGTGGGAATATCATTGTACTTTCACAGTATCCCTGCGATAGCCGGGTATGGCTGTATCTGTTACCCTGAATGTAAATGCAAAGCAATACGGACTATCTGGATGTATAGGTATTGCAAAGGAAGCATAGCTTATATGTACCACGGTAAGATACTCCTGTGGCGTGTTCATAGCATTCAATATTGTGTGTGGGTCTGGCACCATCGGTACCCTAGGTATTATTACATGATTTACAGCTTGTAAATCCTGTACCATCCGCCATTCCCCCTTTGTTTTCCAATCAGAAGATACAGGGGTATTGCATGGTGAATAGCGATTACTTTGTAGATGGGGAATTCGCTCTGTGACGTTACAGATATCTTCTGGTGTCCACGGTCTATACACTACGGGGTTGGGTCCTGGCCTTCCTGTCCTGCATGACGGTTCGGTACTTCAATTAATTGACAGATATCCTCACTCTGTTCTAGTGACTGTCTTCTTACTCGAGTGTCCCTAGGTATGTTACGAGTTCGGGATGTGGTTTCAATAGCTTCTGTTACATTTGGTCGTTGTGATACCTCTGTTGCCACAGGATAACGTGTGGGGACTAGCCTGCCCTCCCGCTTCATATCCTGGATGTGGTATCGGAGGTGGTAGGGGGGGGGGCTGTCGCTACTACTGTATTATGATCTTCTCTGTGTACGTATGATGCTTTCGCATTTGTAGTGTTCTGTTCCCTTCGGTTCACTACCTCAATCCACCTATGTGCTTGACGGATACCCAATTGTCGCTGTTTTGTCGCCTGCACATCTTAGGGCTGCCACCTTTTCAAATGCACAATGTGGGACATTAGTGTTCGGAACGTGTAATTTGCCAGGACAAAACATACCCACGGCCAGTACATAGGACAGGATTTCACTTTTTGCTAGGAGAGCTACCAATTCTTGTAGCATTTCAGTTGCTTATTCTGTTTATTATGATATTTTGTTGTTCCAGATACAAAATTACTGTTTTATGCTACCATTTGAAAAGATATCTAGGAAATCTTTGTCCTGAGATATCAGGACATTTGCCATTTGTTCGGTTTGTTTGCAGGACACAACTGGCCAAAGAGGGACTGTCCCTCACAGGGTGGGACAGGTGGTTACCCTAGAACATATGCATCACATTTTCAGAGATTACAATGTTTCAGTAACTATATTTTGTCTAATATACCATCAATGTCATATTTATTACCCCATTTTGCAGAATATCTCACATTATGTGCTCTCTGCGATTGCATATACTTCACGTCACCCGTCAAACGCGGATCACATGATGTGTTTGTTCACTAATCTCCCATATCCTCTACACGACTGTTACGTACCCTTCTCTCGTACCACGTGGTATCTCCTTCCCTGTATCCACTGTAGTGTCTACAATGACTATTTACTCTGCTCTGTGTTCCCCTGACCTATGTCCAGATTTAACACTATTTGGATTGGTCTTGACCTGCTATCACAACTGTTAACAGAAATACAATGTAGTCTGGTCCCTGATCTACAATAGACACAAAGAGGCAAACCCTCCTTACCTGAGCCTCCTGTTTATGAGTGCACGTTTTCTTCTTGGGATCCAGTTTTCCGCTTTTCAGCCACAGATCAGACAGTAGACAGCCTCTTTACACACAACAATTCAGTCGGAGGTCTTTTCATTCAAGAAGAACCATTTAGGCAAATTCTCCTGCGCAGATGTCTAACCACCCATGCACTCTGACCTGTAGCTTACCAAGGGAATTCCGGCTAAGAAGGATCACAATGTCAAATAAGTTGTTAAAACCAGACTGTAGTTATCAGTAGGCTTTTCTAAGTGACAGTCAATAACACAGGAGGCTCGGGTTCACAACGTTTTAGTAGTGTACACAGGCAGGCAAAATAATATACAGTCCAAGTATGAGAGTTTTGTCTGACTCTATACAGTAAGCAATTTCTTTATATAGTGTTTACAATCAGCTTTTGCCCACCTTACTGACGTGGTCGGTCACAGGGCATTTCATTCATTATGGTCCGCAATAGTCTATACATACGTGGGTGCTGAGGTCGTGCTTTTAAAATGTTTTCCCATGAGAATAACACAGCCTTGCAAGGCACCTGGTCAATTACAGTGTCCTTCTGTGATTGTAGCTGTTTCAAGGACCCTGGACTGTTCCGATACAGTAGTCAGTTCATTTCTTAATACGTTGCTTTGTCTCTCTGGTAAGGAGTTGTACTCTTATCTTCGATAGAGCTCACAAGGCCATCCTCCTCAGGGAAGGGGTGATGTTATGCATGTACATACATTTATTTTTCTGTAACCCAGCAGATAATTAATGCTGAGAGACATAAGCCTGCTGTACTGGTTACTGCCAGGGTCAGAATTCCATCACACTACAGCTTAGCTTCACCAATTACATGCATGATCAGTTCTACTGCCATATTGTACGGTACAATTCAATGCATTATATAGTATTTCGAGTCTAAACTGGCACTTCATATGTGTTTCTATATATATGTTTCGAACAACATCCATCCGGCCATATGCATGTTGTTCCGTCCTTTACCTTGACCGTGTGTATTTGGCCGTCCGGCAACGCTACTCTCCACATATGATGTCCCACCTTCCCCTTCTTTGCCTGTAGCACCCTGTTAGGACGTCCTGTTTGGTAGGCACGTGTTCCGCTATATGTGTTCGACTTCTCTGCATAGCTATTCATCGATGCGGTGGTTCAACAACCCGACTTGTCCACATGTGTACAGTTATGTGCACCGTGTCGTATGCAAACCTATATGGTTTGGACGGGTACATACCACATGCGGGATGTACACATTCTGCAGACACATTCACATGCAGCCATTTCCATATCTGTACCTGAGGTGGGTTGGTGACATGTGGGATACGTATTTGCCCGCGTGGCACTGCCTAACACAAACATCTTACCACATTTCAGGTATGCACATTGTGTGTAGGTGTATAGCTGCACACGGATGCTAGCAGGTTTGGGTGCACAGGTGTACATGGGTGGGACTTACATGCTACAATGAGGCTATTGTGTATTACATCTGAATGCATGGGTTCTGCTTCTGGATATTACACTTCAACATACGCCATCCAGTGTATGCGACAGAGACGCTGCTGGGTGTGGGATATGTTGCTATGCACATGTTTGCCTGTGTTTAAGGTATCTTGGTTCCTTCCTGTTGTTATGTCAACACAGCTACCTGGCTATGTACTCTCACTACTGCTTGTGACCATTATGGTTGGCACCTTTTCCAATGCCCATAGTGGGACATGTTTTGTGGAAACTTCGGATTTTGCAGGACAACACATACCCACGGCAAGTGGAGTTGACAGAACTTCACTTGTTTGCCATACTATACGCTTATTCTGTTAGCATTTGGGTTCCTTATTCAGTTTCTTATGCCATGTATGTGTTTCATATACAAATTATATGTTTTATGCTACTATTACATGTATATTGCGGGAATATTTTGGCAGGGAATCTCAGGTCATTTTCCATTTTTTCGATTTTTGCAGGGACACAACTGTCCAATGAGGGACTGTCCATGGCACATTGGGACAGCTGGTAACCCTGGTGACCATGCCCATGTTGCTACTGGGGTTGCCACCTTTTCCAGTTGCCAAGGTGGGATATTTCCGGGACTCACATCTGATTTTACGGGCCGACACATACACATGGTCACTATATAGCATAGAACTTCACTTGTTTGCCTAAATAAAAGCTTATTGTTGTGGCAGTTTGGTTGCTTATTCTGTTTCTTGTGACATTTAGGTATTTCAGTTACAGACATTACCAATTCATGCAACCATTACATTAAATACGGGATATCATTATGTCCTACAATCTTAGCACATTTGCCATTTTTAATATTTTTTTTCGGGACACAACTGCCCATAGAGGGACTGCCCCTCGCAAAGTGGGACAGGTGGTAACCTTAGTCGCTACTCCTAGGTCGGTGCGGCGCGCTGACATGCTGCGGTACACCTTCTCTGAGTATATCCACTGACGGTGCATTGCGGGACAAACGCGGTCTTATGCGTATCCTTTGCTCCTTGAACGGTACACTTAAGCCTTCGTGGGTTGTATTTGCTTCTCCGTTTAGTTGGGACGGGTACTATGTTGCATACTCTACGTGCATTTCATTCTGCACGGGCCCTGGCTGCTGCCATTACTATTATGGGCGGACCGTGGCAGTCAGCACATTAGGTTGCTCACCGCATGCCGGCTTAGCCACGCCTCCGGACGCATCCTACTTGGGCTCGCTCACGTACACTACGCACGTGTCTGTGGTTGCGGCGCACTCTCATTAATATGCATATGGCGCTACTACGCCGGCTATTCACTGCACCGCCGGCGCAGCCCTTACGCCGGCCTTGCGCCGAGCTTCATGAATCTTGGGGACTGTTAAGTTACAAGGAAGTTTGGTGGCAGCTATACCTTAATGCAGCTATTTCCCCAGGTCTCAATGAATTTATTTCTTGTAAACCCATCCTTGAATGGGACAATAGATAAATGAACCAGATTAGACCATATATTTATGGTTTCAACAGTATCTTACAGTGTTATAGAGTTTTTAATATATTTAATATATTTAAAATACTTATATTTATTACAATACTACATACATTATATTTATTTATTTATTGCTTATGAATTTATGTATCAAAACATCATATCCATTTTTATATTAATTGATTATTATTAATTGATTATTATTATTATCAACATTTTTAACATTGTTCAACAATTTTAAAATTTTAATGATTTGATGTTGTCAAATTCAAAAAACTATTCAATAACCTCGTTCCCCAGTCAGTTAGATATAATGTTCAATAATATACATCCATTACATTTAACATGTACGAGGTATTCACAGTTCATATTTATTCAGTATTATTAGGAAATGCATTTAAATGGGTTATAATTAGTTTTTTATATATTGTGTTTTTTTATATATTACATCTTTCATTCAATATGTTTTTATGCAACAATTGTATTATCAATTACATTGCAAGTAAATATATATTGAGTCCAAGCCAGGTTATGGTTTAATGGTCCTTGCAGTGTCAGCAAGTGAATATTAATACTATATTTAGACAGTTTAATGAGATCGTCACTTGCAAGCAAAATTACGTTACCCCTTTAAGGAATGAAATAAGCTCTATTTTGGCGCCAATCTATAGTATTTAAACAATGAATTGTTAGTGTGGAATTGTTCTGATGAAGCTCATGGGTATGAGTGAAAGCGCTTAACTTTTTTATTTTCAGTTTCGTGTTTTTTGTGTTTTTATACAATAAATTGTGTTCCATTGGTGCATTAGTGACTGGCACGCCTTTTCTTTCTACCAAGGTCGCCTTTTATTGGTTAACCTATACTTTGCTTTACTGTTCTTCCTTTTTTGCATTTTCTCCAGGATGCAATATTATTTCCAATACTAAACAATATATATTTTAAATTTAGCCTATTAAATTGTGAGGATAATTCTCTATAAGTGTCCATTATTCATCAATATAACCAAAGCCAAGTACTAGAACAACTGCTAAGACAACTAACAGCTATTTTATAGTGTATAGAAAATTATGAGCTAATGTAGAATTTAAATAAGGATATCACAATGGAAAACAATGTATCAGTGTCATCCCAGCAAGTAATCCTCAAGTAATCTCAAAGTTTTGATACTACTGGATCTTTTCTATGTTTCTTGTTTTTTCTTTACTATGACTAGCTTTTTTATTATTATATTATGTCTGAAACTTCTTAACACTTCTAGGACATGTATTAGATTATCTTAGGTTTGCCCTATTTTAATAATATCTGCAAGCCAAGATAAAAGCTGACATGGTATGTTGAATTTATAATGGCCCACTAGCATTGGCACCTTTACAAATGCCCAAATTGGGACTTTTTTATGAATTTGGGAGATTTTATCAGACAAACTACTCCCACATCTATTCCAAAGGATTGAACTTTACTTTTTTGCCAAAATAATATGTTATTTTTCTAACATTTCAGTTGAGTTCACTATTTCATGTAATATTTAAGTGTTCCCTTATTTTATGAAACTGTTAGAAAAACAGTGGAAATATTTTATCTTACGATCTTTACCAGATGTTTGCTAGGGGGGACATCCCACAGGGCCATTTACTGGAGGATCCTGGAACTGTTGATGATGACACCCATCAGAATGCACACACTTCCACAGAAGAATGTCATAATGAGGCACACAGGCAAACTAGAAACATCATAGAGTGTGTGTTTATGCTTCTGAAGTCATGGTTCCAGTGCCTAAATATATCCGGTGGAGCCTTTTAGTATACTCCATGCACATGTACACAAATATTCACATTATATGCTATGCTACTCAATCTGATCCTACACAAACAGCTGCAGCTGGACCAGCAAGGGGAAAGAACACACATCCACCACCAATGCCTAGGTTACCACAGTTACAGTCGCAGGAGGACTCAGAGGAGGAACCACAGGTGCTACACCTGTAGGCAGATGCAGGTGTGCTCAGTGATCCCCTTGTATTGGCTACAAGACAGCACATAGCACATTCACTGACCACTTAGGGACCTATGGATTAATACCTTTCTCCTATTAATATACAGGGTCTGTGTTATAAGAAAAAAAGATCAAACTCTCAAACGCTCCCATGAGCGAATATTGAAAAACTTGAAATCACTATTGTGGGTGTCTGCACCCCCTACACCCTCTGCTAAATATATATTCCAACTCCAAGATTGCACTACAGTGAGGAAAGGGCAAATATTCCGATCTTCACTGTAGTGTAAAAAAAAATAAAATAAAGTTTTTCAATATTCGCTCATGTGAGCGTTTGAGAGTTTGATCTTTCATTCTTATAACACAGACCCAATATACATATATTAAAATTGATGCCAAGCAACTCACATAACCTGTACTTATCCATATACCGGCTGTGTACTACTTGCATCAGACAGAGTCAGCTCTGCACTAAAGTTGTGTCAACCACTGCATTTGCAAGGTAAGTCCTTAACTTACACTGTGAAGAGTATTATGACAATCCTTGTATCTATGAACTTGGTACAGTATGCAAGTAAATAGTGGTGTATTTGTACAGAAATTAAATTAACATGTGACTACACTTATTTACTATTATGTGTCTATTTGTAATTAATAGACCATGCATGAAACATTCATACGGTCCTACTGCAGCAAATTAGTAGTACACCATTCAAGAGAGAAGTTAGAAAGTGAGGCTACACTACAGGCTGAGCTACAGAGTCACTATTATAGTAGGTCTAGTGTTACATGTAGATATAATTTCACAGTTATCTGCTGTTACATATAGCATTTACATCTATTATGTGCATGGTTTTATAGTGTTATATTTGTCTACCAGCGTCCCAGTTAAAATCTTGTTTTTCCGTTAATGTTTTGGCAAGTGTATTTTTACATGTTGTATATGTTGTATAACTGCAGCATTACCTGCTATTAGATACCTCACTTACATCTATTATTATGTGTATGGCTTTATAGTGATGTATTTCTCTACTAGAGTCCCAATTACCTACTATTTTTCTATTAATCTCCTAGCTGATTTGTATGGTGTGGCACAATGCACAGCATCACTTAAACATGCTTAATGATGGGAATTTGAGAATTACGATGTTTTGATTAAAACCCCTGTGTTAATTAGCAGCTGTGTGGCTTGGTGGGTTCATCCACTGTTCTGCAGGTGCGATGATCATAGGTTAAAAATAGGGCACAGGTGTACTTTTTGGAAGTGATTATTATTTTTTTCAAAAGCATATATCAATATAGCACTATTTAGCATAGCTAACAGATGCTGTGTGCTCTGCCACATCATGCAAAAAATCTTAAAAGAAAAGAAAAATGGGGGGATAGGACAGTGGTGAAATGGGGTGCATACAAAGAGAAAAACATTGTGAAAGGTAGGTAGGTATGTGCAGGAAAGGTGTAGGAAAGAAACATAGCTATCCTTTTCTTGAACAGCAACAACTGTGCACTTTAACAAATTTTTTAGATGAATTTGAACTGTCACCCCCAGAGAGGGGCGATGACAACATAAGTGTATTGTCAAGCAAATTGGACCAAATTAAGTGTGTTTAGTGGACACGTGCAAAATGGACAGCTTTGTATGGGATAATATTTTTTTTTGGGGACAGGTGCCCATTATTTTTTTAAGGTGAGAGTGGAATGTTGGGGAAGAGACATAGGTATGTGTGTGGGGGTAAGTTGGGAAGGTGAGGAAGCTTTTACAGACAGACAAGGAAGCAGACAAGGTTGGTGTGTGACACAGGAGGTGGATGAACATCTTGGTTGTGGAGGGTGTTGTAGAATCCCAGTACCATGGACATCAGACAGGGTAGCAGTGTGACTCAAGTCCTCACTCATGGGACTGTCAGCACTGCTCCTTCACTGCTCCTATGGAGGCAGTGGATGAAGCCAGCATCTGGGGTGGGGCTGCCCCACCAGGATGGACAGCATGCTATCCATCTTGCATAGGCGTGCACCGAGAGTCTAGTGCAGCAACCCACACACAATGCCTGGCAGTTCCTCAGAGGTGAAATAATCACCTATAAACGTCCACTCCCAGAGGTGGGGGCCACCCCCAACCTGTGGGACAGAATTACCCGATGGTGCAGGTAGTGCAGAGGCAGCAGAGAGGGTGCTACCAGGCTGTGTTCCAGATGTGCTGGGCCCTGATGCCACAGCTGGGGGAGCCAAGGTAAGTGGATCACCTGGAACTAGCCTGCCCTGTTGTGCTGTAGTAAATGAAATATAAACATAAGGTGAAAATAAACATAACCAAACAAATGTTAGTATTAACATAATAGAAGATAATACCGATTAATCAGAAGAAATGGAAGGAATATAATGAGGAACACGAAAATAAATAACATAAATGAAAGTATTTTAACAGCAAAACAATATGAAGTTATACATAAAGCCAGCATAAGAGGCAGTTACAAAAATATATTAATATCTAATCATAATAATAAATGACATTAATAAATTAAAGAAGAGAAGGGGTGGGGTGAGAGAGAAAAAAAATACCATTAGTAACTTTGCAGGTAATATTACTACACAAACTACCACTACATACTTCTACATATGTACAATTTCAGTTGTGAGTACAGTGACTGCAACTATTGTATAGAAGATGTTGCACATACATAGCTCTCAACACGTTAGCATAGTACAGTATGATCCAAGCTCTAACACATGGTGGTACACAGGCACAACTACAGGGAACATTATTACATAGTGTGCTCATACATTAATAGCAAGGTGTTATGATAATGGATTTAACAATAAATTGCATTCCAAGTAATGTCATGTATTTGCTAATCAAGGACCAGACATATGGGGCACTAGCCATTACATTCTGAAAAATCATGACAGTTGAGAGGTATGTTCATGTACACTAAGTACACTACATAGCTGGTCATTTCTCATTTGGCTGCCATGGGATTAGAACCCACAAGCAGTGACAACAGAAATAATGTGCACTTCATTGAATATAATGAATTCTCAAAACACTATCTCCTTTAAGACTTTTATTGCAGCATTTTGTGTGAAACCATACTTTTATACACATGCGTAGCTGTGTGCAGTATCACACTGGAAACCAAACGCAGTGACCGCATGAATAATGAGCTCTTTATTTGAAAACAGTAGTTATCAAAGCACCATCTCCTTTTACATTGTAATGCTTACTGGCACATGAAATCTGGTAGTAACACACATGGATCGCTGTGTAGGACGTCTTTTGACCTAACCACATACCCTGTTCATTTACTGAGTGCTATCCGCAGCATATTTTGAGGAAAAGCATTTGAATTGAGGCTTGACACTTAATCTGGGTACTGCACTGCATGCATTTCGGAAATTTGTTGATGCATTATTTCTTAGTTAATATGTAACAGTTGACCGTTGTCAGATTGGAACACACATGCAGTAAATACAGGAATATTAATAAACACTTATTTCAAAAGAGAACTTATCAAAGCACAATCCTGTTTTAAACTTTATTGATAACGTTCCTTAAAATCTGGCATTTAAGACACATGGATTGCTGTCCAGGACTTCAGTTACCTTACCTATATACCATGTTCATTGACTGGGTGGAATTTACAGGATTATTTCAGACAAAATGAGCAGAACACAGGCTTGAACTTTACTCTGGGATTTGCACTGCATTCATTTAAGACATTTGTTGCTGCATTATTTATACATTTACATTTAACAGTTGACTGGTGTCAGATTAGAACACACATTCAGTGAATACAGGAATAGTGCACACTTATTTGACGGTGGTAGCATTGTTACCTCACAGCAAGAGGTTCTCCCATTCGATTCTCGGCTGGGCTTGGGAGTGCCTTTTGTGTGGAGTCTGCATGTCCTCCCCGGTATTGGGTAGTGTTTGAAAGACATGCGTGCATAAATGGGTGTGCCTTCGTTGAAGGTTGGGCATCGAGCTGACACCTCAGCGTTTCGTAAAAATCTACTGCCAATCATTAGCGGACCAGAGTTCCACTGTGGCGACCCCTTACCTGGAAAAGCCGAAAGACAAACAACAACAACAACTTATCAAAGCACAGTCCTGTTTTAAACTTTATTGATAATGTTGGCATTTAGACTCATGGATGGCTGTCCAGAACTTCAGTTACCTTTCCCACATACCATGTTCATTGACTGGGTGGAATATACAGCATTATTTCAGAGAAAATGATGAGAATACAGGCTTAAATCTTACTCTGGGCATTGCACTGCATTCATTTCAGATATTTGTTGCTGCATTCTTTATTCATTTACATTTAACATTGACTGGTGTCAGATTAAAACACACATGCAGTGAAGACAGGAATAGTGAACACTTTTTATTTGAAAACATTACATATCAAAGTACAATCACCCTTTGACATGTATTGATTAATGTTGCTTCAACTCTGACATGTAAACCACGGATAGCTGTGTAAGATATCTGATAAGTAATCCATATACCCTGTTCATTTATTGAGTGCATCCAACAGCATATTTCAGACAATGACTAGACCAGAACAGTAACTCTTAATCTGGGTAGATCCCAACATTAACAGATGTTTGGAAGCTATACTACACAGTACTGCATGCTTACTTGCTTTAACTTGATTTACCATTTCGGCTAGGGAGTGACACATTACTAAAGAAGTAAGATGTCCCAGGTATGTCATACCTGATGGCTAAGACTGCAAACTCTGTAATTAATTTATTGTAAAATTACGTTATGCATTAAGTTATTATTTTGATGTTTTCCTACTTACCACACGATTGCCTCATCCTGGCCAGGCACCCTCCTTGGGCCTGGACATTGCAAGCCTTCTCCTCTGCAGCTATTGTAAGAGAAGCAAACCATTATGCATACCAGCTTTGCACAGATTCAGCTTGTATATTTCTAAAGTACTGCCAAACATACTTAGATATCTGTGGGGTTTGCCCAGCCATAGCTTCTTGGACCTAGGTGTCCAAGGTTCCCCTCTTCCTATGCCTTAGGTCATCATAGTGGTGATGATACTGCTCACCAGTGCAGGGGATACCAGTAGCACTGGTAAGTTCCTTGGCCAACCAATCTCAGGGCTCAGACATATACTCTGAGCCCTGGTAGTCACCCTGCAGAAGCATGGGTTCATAGTTGTTCACCAGGAGTCCAACAAACACTTTGCACTCCTGCACACCCCACCTCTGCACCTGAAAGCATGGTCCCTCACCAATACCACCAGACATATCAACAGCCAAGTGAGAATTCCAATGAATGGTATGCAATTTCCATCTATTGGCCTTTATACAGGCTGGATTCCCACCCTTACTCATCATACTGTAGCTTTCAAAACAGGGCCACACCACTTAGCATCACCTAAACTCACACAAACCATGTTTAAGCAGAGCTTAGCAACGTGCAAATGGGAGTAGACCACTGCCCATGTTTAAGAGCACATTTTCACAGCAATAAATAGAAAACATATGACTGCTCAGGACTCAAACCTAGGACCTACTAGACTGTAGGACATGACTCCACCTATCTAGCCACTTGGAAGTAAACGTAAGTAGTATATCTTCAGATATACTACTAAGATGCCTGTTAGTGTTGTGCATTGCTAAGCACAGCAGAACTACAACAATTGAATATATCTAGTTTCTAGTTTTAGATGTAAAAAACACAAAACTGTCACCGAAGCTTTAGAACTCACTTGCACTGTACAAAATGAATCCAGAATAAAATACAAAACATCAGGACTTGAAGACGGCTGTAGAATCCAGTATAAAAATCTTTATTCAACACAAGCACTTTTGTGGGTAAACCCACTTCTTCAGATGTCTAATACATTTTAAAAACAGCCCTGGGTTAAATATACACCCTCTTGGGACACATGATTAAAACCAGCCAATACATTGTTCTGATGTGAACAAGCACTTTCAGTTTAAAGCAACATTCTACAATACACATACCATTAAATGTACTAAACATCTGAAATATATGCATACTCTTCTCAGAGCCTATTTATAAAAATATGTAAATTTTGATTGAAGATTACATAACATTTCAGTTTACAATCACAAAAACAGATCATATCTGCACATATTAACATTTTCCACTTGTGTTGTTCAAAACAAACCTGTAACAAAGTCTGTTATTTCTCATATATAGAAATCCACAGTGCATCTTACTTAAGAAGCTGCCTAGACTTTAACTTAGGATACAGGGATATATATTCAGTTAATCCATGGCCTCTATCAGTGATAGAATAATATTCTTGTTTGTTTATTAATTAATTGAGGAAAACAGTTCGAGACCTTCGTGATTTTGAGTCTGTGCATATTTTTCTTGGCCCAGGTGTGGAAAATTTCAGACTATATTTTAAATGAAAATGAACTCAGTGTTTTACAAAAGGGACTCACGTATATTCCTACAAGGTACTGTGATTTAACAGATGCTATTTTTTGACATCAAATGTTTTACTAGAAATGTGATGTTGAAACTGTTACATAATAAAGCTAATAATGTTATTAATACTAGTGCTAATATTTTTAGGGAACCCAGTCTGTATGTACCACAGCAGAACCCTTTGTTTAATGCTTTTGAGCAACTTTGTATAGATGATTTTTACAAGATAGCTGCTGAAAGTTATAGTAAGAATAAATATGGGTTCAATTTAAGCAAGCTAAAACATCTTGCTTTGAGAAGTCTGCAAAAGAATGAAGACATTGTTATAAGACCTGTCTACAAAGGAGGCCCAATAGTAGTACTGAGTACAGTTGCATACAATAAAATGATGCATGAAATGTTGAATGATAACAAATTCCATGTAAAAATTAAATTTCATCAAGTTAAACAGATGTCCAGTAAGGTACTTATTAAATTAAAGGAGATATGGCAAAATGGGTTGTTGCTGAGCACCCCACTACCCCAGTCATACAAGGGTTGCCTAAGATTCATAAAAGTGTAAGGTGTCCCCCTATGCACCCAATAGTATCTGGAAGAAATTGGTACACAGAACCTGTCTCAATATACTTAGAGAAATTCCTGATACCTAAGATTAACAACATACAGCATATTTTAAGAGATACAGAACATTTTTTGACAAGACTTTGAAGTAATGCAGGAGACATATATGGTAACCCTTGATGTGGTGTCTTTATTTACAGTGATATTGAATGATGCAGGAATACAGAGCATCTGTACTTTTTTAAGGGAGATGTTTATGGCTGACTCACACACCATAGAGCAAGTAAGTCAGCTCTTTAGCATTGTGTTCGAGAACAATGTCTTTGTTTTTGGGGAAGATCATTATTGGCAGTCCAATGGTGTAGCTGTGGGCACCTTGTGTGCCAATAGCTACGCCAGTGTCATAATGGCAGTGTTGGAAACTAAGTTTATATTGAAGAGTCCCTATGCAGACAGAGTTTATTTTTTGAGGAGGTTTGTGGATGACCACTTCGAGGAAACAGTGAAGAACTGAAGGAGTTTGTACAATATAGTAATCAAACTTCTACATTTGAAGTTTACATATACATATTCTATGAAAACAGTAAATGTCTTAGATGTTAGTGTTGAAAAGAAAAATGACAGCACTGTGGTTACCCGTTGGCAGAGGAAAGAATGCCATGGAAACCATTTATAGCCAAAGATAGCATGCACCCCCTATATAAAGAATGCCATGGAAACCATTTACAGCCAAAGACAGCATGCACCCCCCATATAAAGAATGCCATGGAACCATTTATAGCCAAAGATAGCATGCACCCCCCATACAAAGAATGCCATAGAAACCATTTATAGCCAAAGATAGTATGTATCCCCCATATAAAGAATGCCATGTAAACCATTTATAGCCAAAGATAGTATGTACCCCCCATATAAAGAATGCCATGTAAACCAATTATAGCCAAAGATAGCATGCACCCCCATATAAAGAATGCCATGTAAACCATTTATAGCCAAAGATAGTATGCACCCCCCAAATAAAGAATGCCATGTAAACCATATATAGCCAAAGATAGTATGCACCCCCCATATAAAGAATGCCATGTAAACCATTTATAGCCAAAGATAGTATGCACCCCCATATAAAGAATGCCATGTAAACCATTTATAGCCAAAAATAGTGTGCACCCCTATATAAAGAATGCCATGTAAACCATTTATAGCAAAATATAGTATGCACCCCCCATATAAAGAATGCCATGGAAACCATTTATAGCCAAAGATAGCATGCACCCCCCATATAAAGAATGCCATGAAAACCATTTATAGCCAAAGATAGTATGTACCCCCCATATAAAGAATGCCATGTAAACCATTTATAGCCAAAGATAGTATGTACCCCCATATAAAGAATGCCATGTAAACCATTTATAGCCAAAGATAGTATGCACCCCACCATATAAAGAATGCCATGTAAACAATTTATAGCCAAAGATAGTATGCACCCCCCATATAAAGAATGCCATGGAAACCATTTATAGCCAAAGATAGTATGCACCCCCATATAAAGAATGCCATGGAAACCATTTATAGCCAAAGATAGTATGTACCCCCATATAAAGAATGCCATGTAAACCATTTATAGCCAAAGATAGTATGCACCCCACATATAAAGAATGCCATGTAAACCATTTATAGCCAAAGATAGTATGCACCCCCATATAAAGAATGCCATGGAAACCATTTATAGCCAAAGATAGTATGTACCCCCATATAAAGAATGCCATGTAAACCATTTATAGCCAAAGATAGCATGCACCCCCCATATAAAGAATGCCATGGAAACCATTTATAGCCAAAGATAGTATGTACCCCCCATATAAAAAATGCCATGGAAACCATTTATAGCCAAAGATAGTATGCACCCCATATAAAGAATGCCATGGAAACCATTTATAGCCAAAGATAGTATGTACACCCCATATAAAGAATGCCATGTAAACCATTTATAGCCAAAGATAGCATGCAACCCCATATAGAGAATGCCATGGAAACCATTTATAGCCAAAGATAGTATGCACCCCCATATAAAGAATGCCATGTAAACCATTTATAGCCAAAGATAGTATGCACCCCCCATATAAAGAATGCCATGGAAACCATTTATAGCCATAGATAGTATGCACCCCCATATAAAGAATGCCATGGAAACCATTTATGGCCAAAGATAGTATGCACCCCTCATATAAAGAATGCCCTGGAAATCATTTATAGCCAAAGATAGTATGTACCCCCCTATAAAGAATGCCATGTAAACCATTTATAGCCAAAGATAGCATGCACACCCCATATAAAGAATGCCATGGAAACCATTTATAGCCAAAGATAGTATGTACCCCCATATAAAGAATGCCATGTAAACCATTTATAGCCAAAGATAGCATGCACCCCGATATAAAGAATGCCATGGAAACCATTTATAGCCAAAGATAGTATGCACCCCCCATATAAAGAATGCCATGGAAACCATTTATAGCCAAAGATAGTATGCACCCCCATATAAAGAATGCCATGGAAACCATTTATAGCCAAAGATAGTATGCACCCCCATATAAAGAATGCCATGGAAACCATTTATAGCCAAAGATAGTATGTACCCCCCATATAAAGAATGCCATGTAAACCATTTATAGCCAAAGATAGCATGCACCCCCCCATATAAAGAATGCCATGGAAACCATTTATAGCCAAAGATAGTATGCACCCCCATATAAAGAATGCCATGGAAACCATTTATAGCCAAAGATAGCAACCCCCATATAAAGAATGCCATGGAAACCATTTATAGCCAAAGATAGTATGTACCCCCCCATATAAAGAATGCCATGTAAACCATTTATAGCCAAAGATAGCATGCACCCCCCCATATAAAGAATGCCATGGAAACCATTTATAGCCAAAGATAGTATGCACCCCCATATAAAGAATGCCATGTAAACCATTTATAGCCAAAGATAGCATGCACCCCCATATAAAGAATGCCATGGAAACCATTTATAGCCAAAGATAGTATGCACCCCCCATATAAAGAATGCCATGTAAACCATTTATAGCCAAAGATAGTATGCACCCCCATATAAAGAATGCCATGTAAACCATTTATAGCCAAAGATAGTATGCACCCCCATATAAAGAATGCCATGGAAACCATTTATAGCCAAAGATAGTATGCACCCCATATAAAGAATGCCATGTAAACCATTTATAGCCAAAGATAGTATGCACCCCCATATAAAGAATGCCATGTAAACCATTTATAGCCAAAGATAGTATGCACCCCCCATATAAAGAATGCCATGTAAACCATTTATAGCCAAAGATAGTATGCACCCCCATATAAAGAATGCCATGTAAACCATTTATAGCCAAAGATAGTATGCACCCCCATATAAAGAATGCCATGTAAACCATTTATAGCCAAAGATAGTATGCACCCCCATATAAAGAATGCCATGGAAACCATTTATAGCCAAAGATAGTATGCACCCCCCATATAAAGAATGCCATGTAAACCATTTATAGCCAAAGATAGTATGCACCCCCATATAAAGAATGCCATGTAAACCATTTATAACCAAAGATAGCATGCAACCCCCATATAAAGAATGCCATGGAAACCATTTATAGCCAAAGATAGTATGCACCCCCATATAAAGAATGCCATGGAAACCATTTATAGCCAAAGATAGTATGCACCCGCCATATAAAGAATGCCATGTAAACCATTTATAGCCAAAGATAGTATGCACCCCCATATAAAGAATGCCATGGAAACCATTTATAGCCAAAGATAGTATGTACCCCCATATAAAGAATGCCATGTAAACCATTTATAGCCAAAGATAGTATGCACCCCCATATAAAGAATGCCATGGAAACCATTTATAGCCAAAGATAGTATGCACCCCCATATAAAGAATGCCATGGAAACCATTTATAGCCAAAGATAGTATGCACCCCCCATATAAAGAATGCCATGTAAACCATTTATAGCCAAAGATAGTATGCACCCCCATATAAAGAATGCCATGGAAACCATTTATAGCCAAAGATAGTATGCACCCCATATAAAGAATGTCATGGAAACCATTTATAGCCAAAGATAGTATGCACCCCATATAAAGAATGCCATGGAAACCATTTATAGCCAAAGATAGTATGTACCCCCATATAAAGAATGCCATGTAAACCATTTATAGCCAAAGATAGTATGCACCCCCATATAAAGAATGCCATGGAAACCATTTATAGCCAAAGATAGTATGCACCCCATATAAAGAATGCCATGTAAACCATTTATAGCCAAAGATAGTATGCACCCCCATATAAAGAATGCCATGGAAACCATTTATAGCCAAAGATAGTATGCACCCCCCATATAAAGAATGCCATGGAAACCATTTATAGCCAAAGATAGTATGCACCCCCCATATAAAGAATGCCATGTAAACCATTTATAGCCAAAGATAGTATGCACCCCATATAAAGAATGCCATGGAAACCATTTATAGCCAAAGATAGTATGTACCCCCCATATAAAGAATGCCATGTAAACCATTTATAGCCAAAGATAGCATGCACCCCCCATATAAAGAATGCCATGGAAACCATTTATAGCCAAAGATAGTATGCACCCCCATATAAAGAATGCCATGTAAACCATTTATAGCCAAAGATAGTATGCACCCCCCATATAAAGAATGCCATGGAAACCATTTATAGCCAAAGATAGTATGCACCCCCATATAAAGAATGCCATGTAAACCATTTATAGCCAAAGATAGTATGCACCCCCATATAAAGAATGCCATGGAAACCATTTATAGCCAAAGATAGTATGCACCCCCCCATATAAAGAATGCCATGTAAACCATTTATAGCCAAAGATAGTATGCACCCCCATATAAAGAATGCCATGGAAACCATTTATAGCCAAAGATAGTATGCACCCCCATATAAAGAATGCCATGGAAACCATTTATAGCCAAAGATAGTATGCACCCCCATATAAAGAATGCCATGTAAACCATTTATAGCCAAAGATAGTATGCACCCCCCATATAAAGAATGCCATGGAAACCATTTATAGCCAAAGATAGTATGCACCCCATATAAAGAATGCCATGGAAACCATTTATAACCAAAGATAGTATGCAGACCCCATATAAAGAATGCCATGGAAACCATTTATAGCCAAAGATAGTATGCACCCCCATATAAAGAATGCCATGTAAACCATTTATAGCCAAAGATAGTATGCACCCCCATATAAAGAATGCCATGGAAACCATTTATAGCCAAAGATAGTATGCACCCCCATATAAAGAATGCCATGGAAACCATTTATAGCCAAAGATAGTATGTACCCCCATATAAAGAATGCCATGTAAACCATTTATAGCCAAAGATAGCATGCACCCCGATATAAAGAATGCCATGGAAACCATTTATAGCCAAAGATAGTATGCACCCCATATAAAGAATGCCATGGAAACCATTTATAGCCAAAGATAGTATGTACCCCCCATATAAAGAATGCCATGTAAACCATTTATAGCCAAAGATAGCATGCACCCCCATATAAAGAATGCCATGGAAACCATTTATAGCCAAAGATAGTATGTACCCCCATATAAAGAATGCCATGTAAACCATTTATAGCCAAAGATAGTATGCACCCCCCATATAAAGAATGCCATGGAAACCATTTATAGCCAAAGATAGTATGTACCCCCATATAAAGAATGCCATGTAAACCATTTATAGCCAAAGATAGCATGCACCCCGATATAAAGAATGCCATGGAAACCATTTATAGCCAAAGATAGTATGCACCCCCCATATAAAGAATGCCATGGAAACCATTTATAGCCAAAGATAGTATGTACCCCCCCATATAAAGAATGCCATGTAAACCATTTATAGCCAAAGATAGCATGCACCCCCCCCCATATAAAGAATGCCATGGAAACCATTTATAGCCAAAGATAGTATGCACCCTCCCATATAAAGAATGCCATGGAAACCATTTATAGCCAAAGATAGTATGCACCCTCCATATAAAGAATGCAATGTAAACCATTTATATCCAAAGATAGTATGCACCCCCATATAGAGAATGCCATGGAAACCATTTATAGCCAAAGATAGTATGCATCCCACATATAAAGAATGCCATGGAAACCATTTATAGCCAAAGATAGTATGCACCCCCATATAAAGAATGCCATGTAAACCATTTATAGCCAAAGATAGTATGCACTCCCTATAAAGAATGCCATGTAAACCATTTATAGCCAAAGATAGTATGCACCCCCATATAAAGAATGCCATGGAAACCATTTATAGCCATAGATAGTATGCACCCCCATATAAAGAATGCCATGGAAACCATTTATGGCCAAAGATAGTATGCACCCCATATAAAGAATGCCATGGAAACCATTTATAGCCAAAGATAGCATGCACACCCCATATAAAGAATGCCATGGAAACCATTTATAGCCAAAGATAGTATGTACCCCCATATAAAGAATGCCATGTAAACCATTTATAGCCAAAGATAGCATGCACCCCCCATATAAAGAATGCCATGGAAACCATTTATAGCCAAAGATAGTATGCACCCCCATATAAAGAATGCCATGGAAACCATTTATAGCCAAAGATAGTATGTACCCCCCCATATAAAGAATGCCATGTAAACCATTTATAGCCAAAGATAGCATGCACCCCGATATAAAGAATGCCATGGAAACCATTTATAGCCAAAGATAGTATGCACCCCCATATAAAGAATGCCATGGAAACCATTTATAGCCAAAGATAGTATGCACCCCACATATAAAGAGTGCCATGGAAACCATTTATAACCAAAGATAGTATGCACCCCCATATAAAGAATGCCATGGAAACCATTTATAGCCAAAGATAGTATGCACTCCCCATATAAAGAATGAAATGGAAACCATTTATAGCCAAAGATAGCATGCACCCCCCATATAGAGAATGCCATGGAAACCATTTATAGCCAAAGATAGTATGCATCCCACATATAAAGAATGCCATGTAAACCATTTATAGCCAAAGATAGTATGCACCCCCCATATAAAGAATGCCATGGAAACCATTTATAGCCAAAGATAGTATGCACCCCCATATAAAGAATGCCATGGAAACCATTTATAGCCAAAGATAGTATGTACCCCCCATATAAAGAATGCCATGTAAACCATTTATAGCCAAAGATAGCATGCACCCCCATATAAAGAATGCCATGGAAACCATTTATAGCCAAAGATAGTATGCACCCCCATATAAAGAATGCCATGGAAACCATTTATAGCCAAAGATAGTATGTACCCCCCATATAAAGAATGCCATGTAAACCATTTATAGCCAAAGATAGCATGCACCCCCATATAAAGAATGCCATGGAAACCATTTATAGCCAAAGATAGTATGCACCCCCATATAAAGAATGCCATGGAAACCATTTATAGCCAAAGATAGTATGCACCCCATATAAAGAATGCCATGGAAACCATTTATAGCCAAAGATAGTATGCACCCCCCATATAAAGAATGCCATGTAAACCATTTATAGCCAAAGATAGTATGCACCCCCCCATATAAAGAATGCCATGTAAACCATTTATAGCCAAAGATAGTATGCACCCCCATATAAAGAATGCCATGGAAACCATTTATAGCCAAAGATAGCATGCACCCTCCCATATAAAGAATGCCAGGTAAACCATTTATAGCCAAAGATAGTATGCACCCTCCATATAAAGAATGCCATGTAAACCATTTATAGCCAAAGATAGTATGCACCCCCATATAAAGAATGCCATGTAAACCATTTATTGCCAAAGATAGTATGCACCCCCATATAAAGAATGCCATGTAAACCATTTATAGCCAAAGATAGTATGCACCCCCATATAAAGAATGCCATGGAAACCATTTATAGCCAAAGATAGTATGCACCCCCATATAAAGAATGCCATGTAAACCATTTATAGCCAAAGATAGTATGTACCCCCCATATAAAGAATGCCATGTAAACCATTTATAGCCAAAGATGGCATGCACCCCCCATATAAAGAATGCCATGTAAACCATTTATAGCCAAAGATGGCATGCACCCCCCATATAAAGAATGCCGTGTAAACCATTTATAGCCAAAGATAGTATGCACCCCCCATATAAAGAATGCCATGGAAACCATTTATAGCCAAAGATAGTATGCACCCCCATATAAAGAATGCCATGTAAACCATTTATAGCCAAAGATAGTATGCACCCCCCATATAAAGAATGCCATGTAAACCATTTATAGCCAAAGATAGTATGTACCCCCCATATAAAGAATGCCATGTAAACCATTTATAGCCAAAGATGGCATGCACCCCCCATATAAAGAATGCCATGTAAACCATTTATAGCCAAAGATGGCATGCACCCCCCATATAAAGAATGCCGTGTAAACCATTTATAGCCAAAGATAGTATGCACCCCCCATATAAAGAATGCCATGGAAACCATTTATAGCCAAAGATAGTATGTACCCCCCATATAAAGAATGCCATGTAAACCATTTATAGCCAAAGATAGTATGCACCCCCTATATAAAGAATGCCATGTAAACCATTTATAGCCAAAGATAGTATGCACCCCCCATATAAAGAATGCCATGTAAACCATTTATAGCCAAAGATAGTATGCACCCCCGTACATCTTCCGAAATGTCATTCAGAATAAGTTCTATAGAGCTTCAAGACTGAATGTGACAGATGAAGAGTTTGTTCATCAAGGTAAGCAAACTAGCAGTGATTTATTAGAAAGGGGCTATCATATTAATGATATACAGAGTAGCATCAAGGAAGTGAGTAAACAGAGATATTCAAAGGCTAAACCATATTTATCTAGGAGCAAAGACATTAGAGAAGGTTATTGTGATGGGCATAAAGACAATAATAGAGCAAATAAACAATGTAGAATATCATTCTATCACTCTAAAGATGCATGGATGTATAAGAATGTGATACAGAAATACTGGAATATATTGAGACTAGATAAGAACATTGGTAAGCTAATAGATGTGAAGCATAAGTATTGTCTAAAGAACTATAAATCTCTGAAGAGACAGTAATATCATGCTAAGGTCAATAATAGGAAGCATGGCCCTACGAGGTCAGCTATAGAAAAAGGTACAAAAAATGTGGTAGATGTAATTTATGCAAATATATAGATAGTAGTTCTAGATTTGAACATCAAGACCAGTTAAAGACATATGAGTCTGACATTAATGCTATCTGTGAAACAGAACATTTAGACTATCTGGCCTATTGCATAGTGTGTCATAGTTTTTATGTAGGGAAGACAGATAGGACTTTGAAGGAAAGAATACGTGAACATATTTATGCTATTCATAAAAAGAATAAAGTAAATGCATTGACTAGACACACTATTAATAATGACACGGAATATGTTTTTAAATTTTTAATTATCGGGAGAACATATGAGAGTATAAGAGGGGGGACCTATGGAACATCAGTGAACAGCTTGAGGCTAAGTGGATAGTAAGACTAAGGGCTGATAGAGGCCATGTATTAAATTAATATATACCCCTGCATCCTAAGTTAAAGTCTAGGCAGCTTTTTAGGTAAGATGCACTGTGGATTTGTACATATGAAAAATAACAGACATTTTGTTACAGGTTTGTTTTGAACAACACAAGTGGAAATGTAAATATGTGAAGATATGATCTGTTTTTGTGATTGTAAATTGAAATTTTATGTAATCTTGAGTCAAAATTTAGATATTTTTATAAATATGCTCTGAGAAGAGTATGCTTATATTTCAGATTTTTAGTCCATTTAATTGTATGTACCTGGTAGAATATTGCTTTAAATTGAAAGTGCTTGTTCACATCAGAACAATGTATTGGCTGGTTTTAATCATGTGTCCCAAGAGGGCGTCTGTGTAAACCAAGGGCTGTTTTTAAAATGTATTAGACATCTGAAGAAGTGGAGTTACCCAAAAAAGCGCTTGTGTTGAATAAAGATTTTTATACTGGATTCTGCGGCTGTATCCAAGTCCTGGTGTTTTGAATTTTATTCTACTTTTGTTGTCTAGTGGATGTCTACTGTAAGCATGGCTAAGAGCAGCTAAGCATGGCACTGCACCACACAACCAAGCAGGGAAAAATAAATACAATCGATTACATCCTGTTTCTACTTTTAGGCACATACAAGATGTCTTCTGTATATGTATAAGGGCAGCTCAGCATTGATAAGCACCAGGCTGCACCATGCAAACAAGCAGAAAAAAACCCTCAGACTTGATTACATCCTGTTTCTATTTTTAGATATATACCAGATGTCTACTGTATATGTATAAGTGCAACTCAGCATTGCTAAGCACTGCATCCCACCATACAAACATCACATAAATGTAAAAAAAGAATATTAAATTACAATTTCATGTAGTAAAATCTGTTGTTCACCTTTCAGTTCAGGCTAACAGCTGAAAAGCATTGTGCTGTGCCTACTAACTGTCCAGACATTTTCTGGACAGTCCACAAGTATGTAATAGCCTCTATACTGTTGCTTGCATGGATTCAATATCCATGTTACTGTGGTCTCCATCGACAGCACACCATGATTAATATGTATGGCATGCTGCCAAGGAGGAACCATGGTCATGTACATGCATTCTGCGTAGGCTGTACAGGGACCTTTCATGGATTTTATTGAATCCAGGGGGGTGTCTTTAGAAATCACCTCTCATCTCTTTGACAAAGGCAGTGGTACTTGTGGCTAGTAGATAGGCAAACATGTTCTCAGTTTCTTTTCATTTACATTAGTAGTATTACCTGTATATGTTCCAGAATGATCTGTTCCTGTAAATGTAAAACTATTTGGGAACCTCAGGTATTGCAGTACTACTAGTCATGGTTATAGCTACAAAGTTTGGTTAATTGAGACATTCTAAGGCTGAATTTGGTGTAACTGTGTGATATAGTCTGGAATTGTATTTAATAAATGTAGACTCCTACCAATTCTTATGTGTTCACATGATAATATAGCAACCTTAATGATCAGAAAGTGTTAACCTGTCTCCCACTGCATTTAATTTGTGTACTGCTCTTGCTTAATTGTTTCAAAAGCTGATAATCCACTCTCACACACACTCTCTCAGGAAAACTGTCATAGTTTGTAGGTTTAGGACTTGAACAATACTGTTATTTGATTAATAGTACGCTTATGACTAAAGCAACATTGTTATATTAGCAAGTTTAAGACTACAGCTCACCCTGGGATTTACCTTATCTAAACATCACTTTGTATGTAGATGACAATGTCTTAACAAAAGAAATCAAGAACTGAAATCATATTTCTTCTACCCTGTATCACAAATTCACTTTAATTTGGAACAGGTATAAGGACAATAAGCTAGCAATCAGTACAAATAACCCCTTTATCATGATTTTTGAACTACTGGATGACTACCTATAATTCAAGAATCTATTACTAATGACCAACAAAAGTACAAAGAACGCACCCCTTTGTTTCATAACCATACAGTACTCATAAACCCCAAAGTGCTAAAGAAGCATCTAAAAGCAGCCTGCAGCTCATCAACTTTTCTTAGGGCAAAAGCTTGCGAGGCAATTGCCATTAATGTCTTACTTCCTGGACTGAGATCCACTTTACCTATTACAGCCAAAATATAAGCTCACAATATTACCATGTTGCAAACTGAAAACAAAATTTTGGGTTTTACACATCTTACCATCAGAAGGGAACATCAGTGCATTCCAATTCATTGGTTCATAGGTAAATACTAAGCTATCAGTCTGCAGGCTGTTACAACCCATGCCAGTAACCAGAGGGCAGAATCAAATGTTGTATCTGTGAGGTAAAGAGCTTAAACAGTATGCCCTCCTCATAAAGGTGGATGTCTTCTAACTGCCACCAAGATCAATTACTTGTTAAATACTCTTTCAAACTTCTCAGAGACAGGTACTATCCACCTCTAGCTCACATGCTAACATCACGCGAAACCATCTAAACATTAGGAAAAACTGATAACCTCAACTTCGATTGACCTCAATATTTTTAGCTACATGTTAAAAAGAGGTCATTGTTCCCCTCTACTCTTCACTCATTAGACCCATTATAGAGTACAATGCTCCTTTTGGTATGTACCTCACAAGACATCTACAACAACTGGGAAGGCCGCAGAAATACCTCACAAAGAGGATTACTGCCCTGAAACAGATGCCCTACGCAGACTGTCTCAAAAAACTCCAGCTTTACTACGTCACATATCGCCTACTCAGAGGCGATCTCTACCTAATATACAAAGCTATGTCAAACCCAGAGTTGTTGGACATGCTCCACATAAAGAAATCCCAATCCCTCCGAGCTACCTGCTCTAGGGACCTAAACCTTGTCACCACAATGAACAGAACATGCTGGAGAGATAGATTCCTGTCCCAGAGACTTCCCATACTCTGAAACAGACTACTTATCTATGTCAAACAGAGCTCCTCATTAGCACTCTTCAAGAAAAATCTTGATGATTGGATGGGTAATAGGAAATTCACTCCGGGGATCAATTCTGTGGCTCTGCTTGATGGGGGCACAGGAAAATAAGCTTCTTAGGTGGCGAAAGCCAGGGCACCTTTTTGGCTAGGCTTATATAGGCCATAGGGCCAATAGCCTACTGCCTACCTATGAACCTATGTAAGAGATCCTTCACCAGACTTTATCCTGCTTACTGGAATAGTCTCCCTAAATATATCATGGCCACATAGACGTAAACTATTTAAGAAAAAAAATAAAGCAACATCTGGAGGATGGGTTTAAATGCACTTCCTTCAGAGGCTCTGGATATGGTTACAGTAAAGCCTACTAATGTTTCCTTACCGCAACACTGATAATGTACCTGCCATTACCTTTATACATTGTATCCTAGAGGATCATCTTAACATTATTCTGAAGGTATATTTATGTCTTGTATTCATACTTTATTATGTACAACCTATCAGTGCCCAGGTTGTTGGAGTATGCATGTTTGGATGTAAGTTATAAGAGTTCTTCATATATGAAAATCTGTAAATTGCACTTCTGTTTAATTTGTACATTCTGTTCATGTAATTCATAAAACAGTTGTTGCTTCCTCATGGCCCAGGTTGTGGCTAATTAGGGTCAATGACCAGCATACTCATCAGGTTAAAAAATGAATGAATGCATGAGTGAAAAAATAAATAAATAAAGATTTGTTATACCTTAATATTTAAAACTTTTAAACCATAACATAAACTCTTATAATTGTTTTAGATGCTAATACTGCATTCCTGTTTGTTGATGGACTAATTTTGTTTATATCTGTTCTATCTATATATTTTGATGTGATATTATATATATATATATATATATATATATATATATATATATATATATATATATATATATATCTGAGGGAAATGGGTAATGCCTTGATGGGACTTCCCAGTGAACTAATGCCATCCTTAGTGTTCATTTTGTTTGTTTGGAAGCCATTTTGATAAGCAGGCATAGTAGAAATATTTGAACTAGAATCATTATCATCATCATCATCAGCCCCATTTTTTCCCATTTTTTTCTACATGGGGTCGGGATATTGTGTTAACTGTCGCCAACTCTCTCATTTCAGTGCTAACTCCTGCCTTCTTCAACACTCATGCCTGACTGTCATAGATCTTCTTTCACACAATCCATCCACCTCTTTGCTGGACATCTTCACTTCCTCTTACCTTCTTCCTGTCTGTCCCAAATCTTCCTCACCAGATTGTCTTCTGCTTTTGTACATGTGCTCAAACCACTGCAATCTGTTCTCTTTGCTCTTTTTTTGCAATTGGAGCTACTTTAGTTTCTGCTCTTATGTCTTCATTTCTTCAGCTGTCCCACAGTGTGCATCCTACCACCTTTCTCAGGCACTTAATTTCCATCACCTTTAGCTTCTTCAACTGTTCTGCCTTTACTGCCCAGGTTTCTGTACCATACAGTTGTACTGGTTGCACCACTGTCTTGTGCGCCTTACTTTTCAGCTTCTTTGGCATTCTTCTGTCATAGACTACACCTGATACTCTATGCCAGTTGGCTGCAGCCCCTCTGATTCTAGCTTTGATCTCATCATTCAGACTACTCTTCTCCTCAACCACCCCTTCCAGATATTTGAAGCTGTTTACCCATTCCACTATCTTCCCTTCTATATCTATTCTCAGCTTCTTCTTATTTCCCCAAATTGCTGCCATTACCACTATCTTATCTGTGCTTAGTTTCATACCATGTGCCTTCAGATTTGCATTTCATTCTCCTATCCTTTGCTGAAGTTCTAGCTCAGAGTCTGCCTGTACTGTTGCATCGTCTGCATACAGCAGTTTTGTTGATCTGTCCGCTCAAACCTGTTTGATAATGTAGTCCATCACCAGTATGAACTGCAGTAGGCTCAGAGCTGAACCCTGGTTTACACCCACTCCCACTGGGAACCCCTCTGTGAGGCCGAACTCTGTTCGTACTTGAGTCACTGGGTCCTTGTACATAGCCTGCACTAATTCTAGCAATGTTTCTGGGACTTCAAACCACTGCAGTACTGCCCAGATCAGCTTACCTGGGACCATGTCATATGCTTTCTCCAAGTCTAGGAATGCCCAATTGGACTCTCTCCTCATCTCTAGCCAGTTCTCAAGTATCTGTCTCAATGCAAACATTGGGTCAATTGCGCTGCATCCTGATCTGAACTCAAACTGTTCATCTCCCTTCTTACATTATACTACTCTGTGTATCCATTTATCAATCACCCTCTTCAGACCTTTCATGCAATGTGGTAGGAGTTTGATGCCTCTGTACTGCCCACAGTATGTTGTCTTTGTTCTTGTACACTGGCATGAGTATGCTTATTCTTCAGTCATCTGGGATACACCTTTCTCTCCACACTGCTATTAGTACCCTCAGGAGCCATTTCTCCCCTATCTCAACCAGCATGTTTATCAAATCTGCTGTGACCTCATCTGAGCCTGCTGCTTTCCCTGACTTCATTTTCCTTAGTGCTGTTATTACTTCTTCTAAGGTGGCCTCCTCTTCTTCTCTCATCATAGGCTTTTTCTGGGGCAGTACAGCTTCTGTGGGGTTTTCTTCATTCAGAAGCTGCTGGAAATACTCCTTCTTTCTGCCCTTGATGTCCTGTGGACTGGTGAGCAGGTTGTTCCTGGCATCTCTTATGAAGGGTGTCTGACTATCTTCTTTATCTTTCTGTCTTTGCCTTGCAACCTGATATAATTTCTTTAAGCCCCTTACTAAGTCACTTTGCAGAAGTTGGTACAGTGTCTCCAATGCCCTATTCCTTGCTATTGCATCTTCTTTCTTAGCTTCTTTGTTAGCCAACCAGTAGTCCTTCCTAGCCTGGTTAGTCTTTTCTATTTCCCACTTCTTCCTGCACTCCTTTCCTTTGATGACTTCTTGGACTTCTGCATTCCACCACCAGCTTTCCTTATGTATCTTATTTCCATACCTGGCTTGGCCACATATCTTATCTGTAGTCCTAACACATGCTGTTTTAAGGTGCTGCCACCCTTCTTCAACTCCACCTATTTTTTCCTCTTTTTGGAGTGCTAGAGCCCTGAGTAATTCCTTGAACTTCATAGGTTCATAGGTTCATAGATTAGTACTAAGCTAACTGCCCTTGTGAGCCATTTCAGCCTCTAGTCAATTATCTATCTGAGACTCAAACCCTGCACCTTGTGTTTGCAAGGCAAACACTTTAACCATTAGGCCACCCTCCCAACCCAGTACTTTCTCTTCGGTCAACTTCCAGGTCTTCAGCCTGGTGTCTGTTGACTTTAGAGCCTTCTCTGACCAATGCTTGCAGCTGATTGTGGCAACTAATGGTTTATGTTGTGGGCCGACTGTTTCACTGGGGATGACTTTGCAATCATGGATACTTTCCCAGTGCCTTTTCCTTACTAGGAGGAAGTCTACCTGTGTTGCATGTTGGCTACTCTTGTATGTGATCTTGTGACTGTCTCTCTTTCTGAACCATGTGTTTCCTACTATAAAGCCATTTGCCAGACAGAAGTCTAGAGTGACTTCTCCTTCTTTATTTTTGTTGCCCCACCCATGTGGATCCAGGCAGTTCTTATGTCCTGTTCTGTCTGTCCCGATACGTGCATTCAAGAGACCCATTATCAACACTAATTTATGTTGTCCTGCTTTATCTAGTAGGTCCTGCAGCTGTTGTCTGAATGCACTCTTTTCCTCACTGTCACAACCCTGCTGTGGGGCACAGACTGAGATTATGAATACTGCCCTAGCATTACAATGAAGTCTGATTGCCATGAGTCTGTCATTAATTTTGATGATATCCCTCACTGTCTTCTGAAGCCTCTCTCTCACCACAATTCTTACACCATTTCTAGCCTGTCCTCCACCTGAGTAGTAGAGTCAGGATCCCAAGCCAATTGGCTTTGATGCACTGCCCTCCCATCTCATCTCTTGGATGCAGAGGATGTCCAGCCTCATCCGTATCATCATGTCATCCACTTCCAAGCTGTGTCCTGTCAGTGAACCTACATTAAGCATAGCAATTCTTAGTTCATGTTTGGCAGGCTGGTTGGTTTTACATCCAGCTTTCACTCTGAGATATCCCAGGTAGCCCAGGCTTAATGGTTAAGGTCTTTGGCTCCAAGGTACAAGCTTCGATCCTAACCTCGGACCAATGCCTGTTGAACTAGAATGGCATTAGTTTAATTCCTTACTATACATAATCCATCATCTAATACTTAATACCTTCAGCTCCCCTTTCAGTGCTTTAGTGACCAGTCTGTGGTTAAATGCACATCTGCTTAGAATAGAGCTATGCAAAATGAATCCATTACACAACAATAATCTCCAACTTACATCAGGAATTAAAATATTGTAACTGCAGCATCTACAAAATACAATACCATCATATAAAGCTGCAAAACACAGCAATCAAAATAAATAATTACCATTTTTACAGGGGCATTACACCTCCTTATGCAGGAGTCTGAACAAATACCCCCAGGTTCTGAATTTGCTATCACTGATATCATACAGACTTGAAGAAAACTAAAAATGGGAGAAAACCTCAGTTTTTTACAGTTTTCTCAGAATTACACAGACTCAGAGATTCTCAATACAAAAAGTAAATTCAGATGCAATAAACTTTTAGTGTCATGAGCAGCTCAGTAAATGACAATTTAAGTCTCAATAACATAACAGGTGACAAGCCATAGTGCTTTTAGTAACACAACAGTTATATATACTGCATCACTCTATCTGCACATAAATAAATAAAAAGCAATTACTATTGTGTTATGTAAATCATTGTTACCCGTGTTGTATTTATGTAAACATGATTAAAGTAAAACATTATGCAATAAAACTGTTTAGAATATATAAAGATGGGTGTCTGAGAGAAACTAGTTAGCTTTTTGTTAATTAGCCAGAGAGATACATTTGATAACCCGGTTGGTGGACTAGTTAACAAACCCTTTTCAGCCATAACCCAGGCCAAGAAGACAACAAGGCTAAGGAGATAAGAAGTTGTTAACAAATTGGTGCTGTGGTAGCGTTGTCGCCTCACAGTATGACGTTGTCCTGTTCGATTCTCAGCTAGAGCGTCTTCTGTGTGGAGACATGCGTGAATGGGTGTACCTTTGTTGAAGGTTGTGCATCAGAGCTGGCAACTCGGCATGTAAAAATCTACTGCCAATCATTAGCGGACCGGAGTTCCACTGTGGCAACTCCTAACCGGGAAAAGCCGAAAGACACAACATAGGCAGACAAACATTTCCTGATAGGCCAATGAATGTTTACAATTTATAATAAAACACTAATCAATTGCAGAGGAAATATCTGCAGCAGCATTTGAAAATCTCATATGTACAATATTTGCAGCACATTTTACAAAACACATTGGAAAGCATGAGTTTACAGTATGTATATTTAATTTTAGGTGATTCCACAAGTAGGAAATTTATTATAAGAAATTATTAGAATTAAGTGAAAAACTGCATGTGTCATGAGGTGCAATCTTTAGCCATTTACATTGCAGTAAGAATAGGTGGAAACTTTCAGTAAGTTTATTATTTATTTTATATTTGTTGACCAGGAAAGTCCGACTAGAGCAGAGCCTGTTGACAATAAAATCTGACTAGGACAGAGCCTATTTTCAGCAGACACCCAGGGAGAAATGCTACAGATGTTTGTCTTTGGAATGTGGGAGGAAGCCAGAGTACCCAAATGAAACCCATGCAGACTCCACACATAAGGCACCCCATGCAAGAATTGAACCAGAGACTGTCTTGCTGCGAAGTGACACCATTAACTTCTGCACCACTGTGACACTCAAACATCTTTTCATTTATTTTTAACTAAATCCAGGGTGTTTTCTTGCTTTACTTCTGCAAGTTTTTTTATTCCAAACGGTTGGTGCAAACTTTGAAAATGCCTTTTCCCCTACTGAAGTTTTAAATCAGGGTCTGATATAAGTTAGGGTTTTTTCTTGACCCCCCCACTTAGAAAATAACTTTATTTTCTGATATGCAATCTGCTTTTTAATAAATAATGTTCCAGTCTGACAATTTTGTAAATGTGTGAAAAATGTTGCTCTTTCATTGACTGACAGACAGTTAAAATGTTCTGAGTTGGCCTTGGTGAGTCTGCATGTAGGACAAATCTGCATATTTTGTTAACTTTGGTCTTTTTTCATGTTTGTTTCTACTAGTAATGGAGTTTATCTTGCTTTATCATAATAACAGCAATAGTGTCCTCAGTCAGTATTTAAAATTGTGTTTCCAGAAACTTAATTTTTCTGTAAATATTAGTGTTTGGTATTAAAATTCAAACAATCTTTTTCCTCAGTACTGGGGAATAATATGAATAAATACGTAAAACATGATACTATGGCTAGGATACAGAACTCAGCAATTGATATATCTATTTTATTTATTTCTAGATACACTTATATATAAGCATTTGTAACCTTTTTATTTACATTTTTTGACAAATAATGTAGTTAATTTTAAGATTTTTTTTCTATTTATAGAATTTTCAGTTTTTCAATTTGAATTGCAGATTATTTTTCAAAGTGTCTGGACTTTCTGTGTTGGGGCTCATGGTTCTGACAGGGAACCCTGGATACAGCACACAAGAACCACTACTTACCAAAACCTAACCTTTTGACATTAACAAATGGATCTTCTACAAAATCCCAGTATTGGGGGTTTGCTTCTTTAAAACTCTGCCAAAGGTCTTCCCTACAAATGCTAGAGGTAAAACTGGCATAGCATCTGCAGAATGCAGAAAAAAAGACAAATGCCATGATGTGAAGCACTTTTTGCTATAAGAAATCATTGAAGGTGCAATTTCTAATTTGTGTGCTCACTGGCAATGAGACTTTTCTTTAGGGAGATTTCTCCCTTCTTTGAGTTGGTGTAGCTGTGGAGTTGGTATATATAAGTTTGGGTGCATTGGTGAAGGCCCCCTTCATTGGTGGTGATTGTGGGCTTACCCCTACAAAAAACAAGAAAAAAAGTTTTTCATCCTTTTGGATTTTTTTTTTTTGGAATGTTGAATTTTAGGAAGTCTGTGTTTCATAGTAGAACCCTTCCAAAGTTTATTATCTTTCCTGCATATTATATTCCACAAGTATTTCAGTGTATTATCTTAAGCATGGCTTGAATTACATACCAATAAACAAACTGCTCTGAATAAAGTTAATAGAAGGAAAAACAATGACGCCTCAAAAATGATAATTGTAAATTTATTTGTGTTTAATGAGGAATTAAGGATAATCCTCTAATATAATCATGACCTAAGTAAGACCTGGGCCATCAGCAAAGCCAATTACAGTGGCATAAGGAATTTATGATTGTGACATATCTTGTACCAAACAGCAAACTTAGAACATATGCATAAGTAAAGGCTTTTAATTGGTTATTTACTCACATATTTATTTTCCTGACTATGTTACTGCTCCTACATGTATATCAGTAGCTCACCAGGTAGAACACTTCACTTTGGTGCTGGAAGACCAGAAATCGGGTCTATATCATATGAGCAAATCGTACAAATTGCGAACGCTCATAATATCGAACGGACCGGACCTCGAACTTCCTATTGTGGGCTCCCCACACTCCCCACTAAATATATATTCCAACTCTGAAATCGCACTACAGTGAGGAAAGGACAAATATACCATTCTTCACTGTACCGCGATCTCAAAAAAAGCACTTTGAGGTCCAGTATGTTCGATATAACAAGCGTTTGCAATTTGTGCGATTCGCTCATATGATATAGACCCCAGAAATCTGTGGGTTTTCTTCCCACTCCAGATGACTGGATTGCTAACAATTGTAGTATAGCATGGGGGGGGGGGTGCCCCAGATCTGAGTGTGTTGCTCTTCAGATGAGATGTTAAGTGTAGGTCCCATCTGCTCAAGTTGTTGGTAGCTCTGATTGATATAAAAAATCCCATGGGACCTAATGAAAAATGGAGGGGAAATTCCATGATGCTTTGACCAAATTTCTCTTGTTAGTATTATGGGATTCCTTAGTAAATAGTCCATTAGGTTAGTGGTACTAACTTGGTCAACAAATTGATAAATAACTAAGTAAATAAATAAAACAGATTCAGGAAGATGACTCGACAGTTTAATGTCTCATCTGAAGAAAGACCCCTCTGGAGTACAGCATTACACTGTTCTGTACATTTGCCTCAGTACAATAATAAATACAAGAGAACATTCTCTTCTGAACTGCCTCACATCAAGAGAGTGAGTTACTTGTGGGAGATGAATATAAAGACTGAAGAAATTCAGTTTCTGCAGGGTCTAACTTCAGATACCAGTCTATGAATGTCACTGAACATAATTCCAAGTTCTACTCATCAGATAACTCCAGGTGTTGAGGTCCAGGACTGTAACTATCATTGCAGATACTGCTAATTCCACTGTGGTGAGCTTTTTATCCTATATTATAAAGTAGCTGAGACTGATCCATGTTTCTTGCCAGATTTTAGCATTTTGGCTTTGTCTAGAATAAAAAATAGTTATCCTATCTGTAAAAGAAGGTAAAATTTACAATAATTAATATTTTTGTTTTAGACCACTTTTTAACTTTTGATTTTTCTGTTGCTGTACTGTAACCAGAATTTAGATGCAATTATTTTACATTGTTGCAAAGCTAGGTCCTAGACAAAGGTATAAAGTTGGAACAGGCTTTTACATATTGCATGATATTAGCTTGGGGTTTAACAAAGATAACTGGATTATAAGCAAAACAAAGGTTTTGTGTGTTTGGGATCAAAGAGCATAATGAGAACTGTAAAGAAAGTTTGTGGGTCAGGGGAGTACAATATTCTATGCACATTAGTTATTAATGAAAACTTCAAAGTAGACAAGGGCTTGACACTCAGCAGGAAACCAGTTAGCTTTAGCAAGGCACGTTTGTTGGTAACAGTGGTTTGTACATGCTATGTGCTGTGACAGTAACTCATGTTTCTAAGAGATTAACAGTTACACCCAGTACCTGAGCAAAAAGAATATTTTAGCTACATGCTAGCTACTTTAAAGATTAAGTAGTCTATAGAGATTTTGCAGCATAGTCTACTTTTTGAAGAGCTTTAACCAATGTAGGCATGGGAAGTTGGAGAAAGAGGGTTGCAGCAGTCCATAGTACCAGGTTCTTAAACTGAGTAACATGCTCTAGCTGTATAAGTTTGAAGTCAGTTATAAGTGAATTGTGTTGTTTCTTCAGTTTATGTGGCATATTAAACTGCTTAGCTTTTGTTTTACAAGAATAGCATGGTCTTTGTTTCCACTAGATTGAAGTTGAGTAATTTGGAGGAGTACCACTAAAATGTGGTTTTAAAATCCTGAAGAAGTTGAATTTGCATGTTGTTAAGTCAGGAAATCACTAGATTTATGGAAAATGGAAAGCTGCTGAATTTTTGTTTGTGTAGAATACAACAATGTTTTGCACGCAATGCAGCATAAACAACTGGTGTGAAGACTAAAGAGGTGCTCCTTGATAAATATGAAGCACAAAATTTTGTTTTGTAGTTAAATAAATACGTAGCTATAAAAGAGAACTAACCAAAAGCAAGGATGTAAAATGTCATTGTGATCAGTGGCTGTCATTCTGAAAGCTAGTGGCTAACAGAATGCTGCAGGTGGTTTGTGCATAAAAATGTAATATATGTTTTTGTATATGACATATTACTCACCAACCAAACACCAAGAGCAGCCTGTTTATGCATGACATTAAAATATAGCAGAAAATTTTGAAGAGCATATTTGTAAGATGACTTTGATAGGTTTTTACTCTGATAAGAAGGAGATGCCATTTCAAGTTCAATTTCAACAATGTGACAGTATGCATTTGATAGGATGAACATCATGTCAAAATATTTCCAAGAAAAACACGTCAGATAAGAAGGAGAAAGCAGTAGAGCTAGAAATTATTACATGCAAAGGATTAATAAGCAGGAAGTGGCACTGGGGGGTCATTATATACCAAGGAGTAATGAGGAGGAAGTGCCCTAAGGAATTATTATATACTAAGGAATAATGAGGAGGAAGTGTCCCAGAGAGTCATTATATACCAAGGGAGTAATGAGGAGGAAGTGTCCTAAGGAGTTATTATATACTAAGGAATAATGAGGAGGAAGTATCCCAGAGAGTCATTATATACCAGGGAGTAATGAGGAGGAAGTATCCCAGAGAGTCATTATATACCAGGGAGTAATGAGGAGGAAGTGTCCTAAGGAGTTATTATATATTAAGGAATAATGAGGAGGAAGTGTCCCAGAGAGTCATTATATACCAGGGAGTAATGAGGAGGAAGTGTCCTAAGGAGTTATTATATACTAAGGAATAATGAGGAGGAAGTGTCCCAGAGAGTCATTATATACCAGGGAGTAATGAGGAGGAAGTATCCCAGAGAGTCATTATATACCAGGGAGTAATGAGGAGGAAGTGTCCTAAGGAGTTATTATATACTAAGGAATAATGAGGAGGAAGTGTCCCAGAGAGTCATTATATACCAGGGAGTAATGAGGAGGAAGTGTCCTAAGGAGTTATTATATACTAAGGAATAATGAGGAGGAAGTGTCCCAGAGAGTCATTATATACCAGGGAGTAATGAGGAGGAAGTGTCTTGTGAAGCAGAGTGACAGAAGAAACCAATCAGGTTCCATGGAATACTTAGAGGGAGGAGGCAAGAGACACTTCAGAGGAAGGAGAGACAATATACGAGGCATGTGTGGCCACATTGAGGGAAAAGGTTCTGAAAGGAAAAATGTTAAGTATACAGAGAGAGAGACAACACACTTGTATGCCTTTATGTTGCATGAGACAGTTAAGTGTGAGTTACCAGCTGGAGCAGAAATGAGGCAGAATAGTTAAAAAGGAACTAGCAATATGTTTAGGTGGACATTTACCATATAACTCACTGTTTGTTCATCAAAAATGGCACTCATGGAAAGGGGTCCACATCCTCACTGTAATGGAGTTTAGCCAAATGTTAACTCCTCTTGCATTCCTCCACCTCTTACGTTAGTATAATAACATGAGGTCATGTCATTATTAAGGAAATGGGCAACTTAATTTAGATGATTGAGTAGGCAATGATAAATCGCCATGTCATTTATCAAAAATCATTTAGTTAATATACAGCTTGGAGATGGTAGAAAAACCTGCCATTTCCCAAAAGACTCATGTAAAAATAAAACAAAATCCCATCTTACATTTAAATCAGTAGCAATTCTTATGTGTAGAAGCTATTATTTTCTTTGACTTTAACAGTAAGAACATTCACTCCCTCTTCTATATACAGCATATCAGATTAAAACCCCACACATGCTGCACTACATGCCATTTTCAGATAAATAGATTTACTGTTCTGTTACTTCTGAATATTCAATAATTTAAAAGATCTGGGATTCCAATAAAATGAATTAAGAGTCTCTGACACTGTCAATCACTTTACATCAAGGGGTCCTGCAGAAAGTAAGGAGAAGGAATGATGTTTTGTAACTGCAGAGTTTCAAGAAGATTAACACTCCCTACATGAACAGCATATGTGGCAGGCAGACTCAAGGTTCCTCTTTGCCTATAACATAACTCATCCAGACTACAGAGAAAGAGCATTGCAATAATCCTCTACAAAATGTCCAGACATATTGTCAGACAAAGCAGACTTACAATTATTATAATTTCCTGTATTATGAGCCATGTTTTCACAGTGGGGGAGGGTGATACACTAGGTAGTACAGTAATGTATATTTTTACAAGCTGTTGTCTTTGGTATATTTTAGACATTTGTAACACACCTAGTAGAAAAGGGGCACACTTTTTACTAAGCTGATTGAGAGGTTGTAGAGGCAGTCGACTTTGCACTCGAGTAACCATCTCATGACAGTAGAGTTTCCATGTTTTATTCATGTAGTGACAATTTTTTCTTGTTAGGAATGAGTCATCCAGGAGTAAAAGAACTCTTAACAATGGAAAAAATAAACCAAAAATAAACCTTAAATATTAGTACATATTTGTTTTCATATTCTCTATAATACATTTCAGAATTGATATTAAAATGTTACTAGTGATTGTGCACTTCTGGAGACTAAAAACATGGCCACTATTTTGCTGCTATGATTGCTGTTTTCTCTGTACTCAGTTGCATCACATGTGCCTTCAGTTTTGATTTCAGTTGCCTATCATTTGTTGAAATTCCTGGTGTGTCATTTGTAGTGCCACATTATTTTTATACAGTAGCTTTGTTACTCTGTCTCTCCTAAACTTTTTGCTAATGTAGTCCATCAACAGTATGAACAGTAGTGGGCTTTAAGCGGATCCATGAAACATGCCTACTCCTACTTGGGACCCTCTGACTCCAAACACTGTTTGTATGTGTGTCATTAGATCATGTTACATCACCTGCACTAATCCTACCAATTCTTGCAGGACTTTGAACCAATGCAAGGCTGCCCAAACAGCTTTCCTGGAACCTTGTCAAATGCTTTCTCTAAGTCTGGGAATGTCGATTTGAATTTGTTCCTCATTTCTATTTACTTCGCCTCTATCTGTCCCACTGCAAACAATGGGTCAGTTGTGCTTCATCCTGATCTGAATCTGAACTGGTCATCTCCCTTGTTACTTTTGACAAATCTGTATAGTCATTTATCAGCCACCTTATCCAGCACTAACATGCAATGCAACAGGAGTTTCATGCTGCTGTACTGGTCACAATCTGTGAATGGCCTCTTTGGTTTTGTACACTGGCACTGCCATGATTATTCTCAAGTCATCTGGGATATGCCTTTCTCTACATACTGCTGTGAGTACCCCCAGGAGCCATTTCTCCCCTAACTCACTCAACATCTTGATAATATCTCCCATGATTTCATCAGATCCTGCTGCTTTTCTGGACTTCAGTTTCTTTATTAATGTTTTTATCTTTTCTAGGGTGAGTTCTTTTCCTCTTTTGACATAAACTGTGCATAAGGCAAGACAGCTTCTGTGGAGGTTTGTCCTTTCAGAAGCTGCTGTAAGTATCTTTCTTTCTGGTAATAATTCCCTCTGGCCTGGTGATCACATGTTTCTGGCATCCCCTAATGATTGGTTTCTGTTATCTGTCATTTTCATTCTACTGTCTTTGCCTTGGAACCTGACAGAGTGTCTTTCAGCCATCTGCTGAGGCAGTTTCCAAAAGTTGGTAGAGTGAGTCTGATATCTTGTTCTTTGTCATTGCAACACCTTTCCTAGCCTTTTGCTAGCCAGCCACTACACCATCTTAGCTTTGTCCATCTTTTCTCTGTCACTCTTCTTCCTGCAGTCTTTATTTCTTTTGATGACCTCACCACTAGCTTTCCTAATGTACCTTTTTTCACACCTGGCTCAGTGGTGCATCTGTTCTATAGTCCTCATACAGTATGTTTTGAGATGTTGCCATTTTCCTTAAACTCTATCTATTTCCTCTTTTTCTGATGTGTTAGAACCATGAGAATTTCCTTGAACTCCTCTGCTTTTGCTGCAGCCAATGTCTAGGTCTGCAGCCTGGTCTCTGTTGATCAAAGACCTTTTGGTGACCACTGCTTGCAGCTGATTGTGGCCACCAGTGATTTATGCTGTGAGATGACTGTTTCACGCAGAATAATTTTGCAGTCCCTGATCCTACCCCCATGCCCTTTCCTTACTAGGCAAAAATCTACCCATGTTCAATGTTGGCCACTTTTGCATGAGATTTTGAGACTGTATCTCATGGCAAACCATGTATTGACCACTTTCAAGCCTCTGTCAGACAGAAGCCTAGAATGGCCTCTCCTTCTTTATTCCTTTTGCCCTACCCATGTGGCCCAGACACTCCTCATATCCTGTTCTGTCTGTCTCAGTATTGGCATTCATATAGCACATTATCATCACCAACTAATTTTTACCAACTTTATCTAGCAGATCCGATAACTGTTGTCTGAATGCAATCTTTTCCTCACTGTCCCAACCCTGCTGTGGGGCATAGGCTGAGATTATGAATAGTGCCCTATCCTTACCCTGGAGTCTGATTGCCACTAGTTTGTGAATAATTCTTATGACATCCCTCACTGTTTTCTGAAGATGTCCCTCACCACAGTTTCCACACCATTTCTAGCATGTCCTCCCAGTGAGTAGCAGACTCTTGATTCCAAGTCAAGTGACTTTGTTGCACTGCCCTTCACCTTGCTTCTTGGATGCAGAGGATGTCCACTATCCTCCTTACCATCATGTCATCTACTTCTAAGCTACATTCTGTCAGTAACTCTATATTCAGTGCAGTAATCCTTAGTTAATTTTTGGCAGATTAATTGGTTTTGTATAAAGCTTTTGCTCAACAGACATTTCCCAGGTAACCTAGGCTAAAACTGTGGCTAACCAGAAACTTATTGACTTTCCACTGTTGAGTTTTATGATGGATACACACTGGCCATTAGGGACACATAGAAACCTCACACCATGAGTACAGATCTCTGATGTATGTGAGAGTAGGTTAGGTCTTCAATCCACTTTACACTGGCAAATACGTATGTCCATTTTTGGTGACAGCAGTTAACATGACCAAATACCTAGAGCCAAGTTCTACACTGCATAACAACTACCTCTGCATGCTGTTCGGTCTGTGATCTGTGTTCTCCTATCTATGGGATACTACGTGCCACAGCTAATATCTAAAGTGGTTGATCTACACAAATCTTCCCTCGATAGACATTACCTAAAGTCATTGCTGCTGCCCATAACTCTGACCTTCCTTTCCTACATAAAGTGAAAACATATGGAGAATATAAAGCATGTGGCAGAAAATGATTTGTAGGAAGCTGAACAAACCACAGTTTCATTGGTCAGTATACCCAGAGGTTGTTCAGCATATTAAAATGTATTCCTTGCAGTTTGTAATGGTTGTTCAGCATGTTTCTGATAAAATAAGAGGTAAAAAGTATAGCAATGCACTCTAACACTATTTCATCAAACATTTTTGTTTTCTATTAAATATATTTGGTGCTCTGTCATATGCTAGAAACAGTATTGGCTGGGACAAACGTGATAAATGCAGTTTATTTGCTCGCTTGCTGTGCTGCCCATGTGCTGGCCCTGCAATTAAGGAGCCTTAATCCTCACCACCAACACCAGAGAGGGGCATCCACATAGGAGAGGATAACAGTAAACATACACAGTAAAGTACAATTTCCTTATGAGCAGACAGAGATCACAGCCAGTCAGTCTGGGGCTGTTTTTTTCCCTTTCTCTCCAGATCCCAAATAAGACCCCCCACTGGCACAGCTATAGGGTCCAGATCTCAGCCTAGTGGTCAAGCTAAAACCTTCAGCACCCTCTCTGTCCAACAAGTGCTTTGTGTCCCTGCCCAAGTAGCTGACACACACATGCACACACTTTAAAATATGAGTTATATACAAACACACAGACACTCCTGGGGAAGGCTGGCATAGGTTCTCCAGCCGTGCCCCTTCCTGCTGGTCTATAAGGTAGTACCAGCTGCCACCAAACACTAATATCAGCTATTAAAAAGGCCCTTATCAAAGGATGTCCAATTATTACTGTCCAAGATTACTGTTATCCAAATGGTAAGTATGACTGAGCAGCAAGACTATTAGAGTGGCTTGGTCAGTATCACTATACACATGCAATTTACTCTAGAGCTAAAATTATCTCTTTACAAAACAGCCACAGTTAAAAGGTTTAAAAATATTTAATAATAAATAATAACAACACACAACAATACTTCTACCTACACAGTGCTAGTCAAGAGTTCAGAAATCATAGAGAAATGCTTAAAATAATACAGTAGAATAGTTCTGACATCAATACAGAAAACAACTAGTCTTATCTTCCTATTTCCTAGCTATTTCTAAGAGCAAGCACAGTTCTAAAATAAACTTACATATAGAGCAAAGCAGTGCTGGTAATGTTGTCAGGTTTAAAAACAAATGCAAAATGCTATCTCTTTCTCTGTCCTTAAATTGATAACACAGTACCACTGACTCATTTCAGATTGCATCATTATTTTCTGGGGTTCATATCACATTTGGACAGGAACTCAGGCACAGTTACTAATTTTTAAGAATCAGATTAAAACCTTAACTGAATGTCTAAGATTTACTATGGCTTCATCTAGTAAAAGAGTGGAATACCTCAATCTGTGCCATTTTA
>NC_056743.1:595899117-595911617 GCF_019279795.1 Protopterus annectens
AATCCAGGTGGACTGTAACAACATATTATTCAAGTGAATCCTTTGATGAAGGTAATTAATTATGTTTGTAATCCTTTACTGGACTGCACCATTGATGAAGGTGAGACTGAAGCAGTTGCTATAGATTTTTCTGGTCTTAAAAAGAAGTTGCTAGCCTTAGAAAAAGATTTGTTTAAGCTGAAACGAGCAGTTTGAAAAGTTCCATATGGAGGTTTGCCTCATTGAAGGCCTTGTTCTGAGAGGCCTCAGAATTTTAAAAATGCCTTCTTATGTGAACTGTGATAACGAGCTGCTTGTTGGCTGGCAGAAAGTGAATTTAGCTACCAGTACCTCTTATATTAAACTGTTGATCACAGCAGCAGAGAAAGAGATGCAGGCATATGCTCTGTCAGCTGATGCAAAATATGGTGAATTGCTTTCTCTTTTTGGAACTAATCTAGTTGATAAATACTTGCTAGATGTCCTGGACACTATATCAGCTTACGAGCGTAAGCTGACTAAACAAAAATTGAGAAAAATAGTTCGAGACCATCGTGATTTTGAATCTGGGCATATTTTTTCCTAGCCCAGGTTCTCAGAAAGCAGAGGCATGTCAAACGAGCTAAGGACAACCCCAGAGGAAGCTTCAGCCAATGATTTACAAGCTGTAACTGTGATTGACAATGAGGGTACCCCCAAGAGTGACGTTGCAGCCGTTACAATGCTGATTGGCATTGAAGACAACACCATGAGTTCAACGGCCACTGTTTCTTCAATAAATTCACATTTTACAATTTCAAATGGGACAGGAGCTAGACAGAAGACATTTGAAGTTAAAGCAATGGTACATCGGTCAGCCGAGAAGATGACACCTTACAGAGGAACTGACTTGAACACTAAATTCCTTTTAGGGCAACATTAACTGTCCTTTCCTTTTCCAGTGAGGATTTAAACAGGGTGCAAGATCAGTGGCAGAGAGGAAGGAGCAGAAGTCGACAAAAGAGAAAGATAGACGACCAAATGATGAACGAGGGGAATATAAAGAAGGCCTTCTTCAAGGAGGGCTAGTGTGGAACCTTTCAGACTATATTTTAAATGAAAATGAACTCAGTGTTTTACAAAAGGGACTCACATATATTCCTACAAGGTACTGTGATTTAACAGATGCTATTTTTGACATTGTGTTTTACTAGAAATGTGATGTTGAAACTGTTATATAATGAAGCTAATAATGTTATTAATACTAATGTTAATATTTTTAGGAAACCTAGTCTGTATGCACTACAGCTGAACCCTTTATTAAATGCTTTTGAGCAACTTTGTATAGATGATTTTTACAAGATAGATGCTGAAAGTTATAGTAAGAATAAATATGAGTTCAATTTAAGCAAACAAGAACATCTTGCTTTGAAAGTCTGCAAAAGAATGAAGACATTGTTATAAGACCTGCCAGCAAAGGTGGCCCTGTAGTAGTACTGAGTACAGTTACATACAATAAAATGATGTATGAAATGTTGAATGATAATAAATTCTATGTGAAAATTAAATTTCATAAAGTTAAACAGATGTCCAGTAAGGTAGTTATTAAATTAAATGAGATATGGCAAAATGGGTTAATTAGTAAGGACATGTTAGATTATTTTGTTGTTGAGCACGCCACCACCCCGGTCATACAAGGGTTACCTAAAATTCATAAAAGTGTAAGGTGTCCCACTATGCACCCAGTAGTATCTGGAAGAAATTAGTGCACAGAACCTGTCTCGATATACTTAGAGAAATTCTTGAGACCTAAGATTAATGACATACAGCATATTTTAAGAGATACAGAACATTTTTTGACTGACTTGTTTAAGTATACATGAGACTTTGAAGTGATGCAGGAGACATATATGATGAGGTGTCTTTATTTACAGTGATACCAAATGATGTAGGAATAGAGAGCATTTGTACTTTTTTAAGGGAGATGTTTATGGTTGACTTATACACCATAGAGCAAGTAAGTCAGCTCTTAAGCATTGTGTTAGAGAACAATGTCTTTGTTTTTGGGGAAGATCATTATTGGCAGTCCAATGGCGGGTCTATATTAGAACATTGAAGTTTCAAAACTTTGAATGTTCTAATATCGATCCCTATTCAGCAAAAACTTAAAACATCAAACATACAGAACAGCGAATTTTTTCCTAGGGAAAAAATTTGCTGTTCCAAAACACATACACACAACACAAGCACACCAAACAAACAGCAATCCACACACATATACCTAAAATCTTACACCTAACCCTACATTAAACTATACATACACCACTAACTATCCACTTACCTTAACCCAAACCCTAACCCTAAGGTCCGTCACTATCGCACACTCACCTCACCTGCGCCCTAACCCTAACTCAACTACCCCACCCTAACCCTCATGTCCAAACAATCGCACACTTACCTGACCCATGCTCTAACCCTAACTCACCTAACCTGCCCTAACCCTCACATCCACACAATCGCACACATACCTAACCCACGCCCTAACCCTAACTCACATAACCCGCCCTATCCCTCATGTCCACACAATCGAACACATATCTAACCTGCACACTAATCCTATCTAACCTAAACCACACTTAATCGTGCACTTACCTGAACCCAACCTGTAACTTTCCACCACAGCGATGAAAATACCGAAGCAACAGAAATGGACAACCAAATTCTTTCCCTATGAAAAAAATGTGGTTTTCTGTAGCTTCGATATTTTCAGCATTCGCTAAATATGGGTCAATATTAGAATATTCGAAGTTTTGAAACTTCGATGTTCTAATATAGACCCTCCAATGGCATAGCTATGGGCACCTTGTGTGCCAATAGTTACATCAATGCCATAATGGCAGTGTGGGAAACTAAATTTATATTGAAGGGTCCCTATGCAGACAGAGTTTTTGAGGAGGTTTGTAGATGACCTCGTCATTTTGTGGAGAGGAAACATTGAAGAACTGAAGGAGTTTGTACAATATATTAATCACACGTCTACATTTGTGAAGTTTACATATACATATTCTATGAAAACAGTACATTTCTTAGATGTTAGTGTTGAAAAGAGAAATGATGGCACTGTGGTTACCCGTTTGCACAGGAAGGAATGCCATGTAAACCATTTATAGCCAAAGATAGTATGCACCCCCCCCCATATATCTTCCGAAATGTCATTCAGAATCAGTTCTGTAGAGCTTCAAGACTGAATGTGACAGATGAAGATTGTGTTCATCAAGTTGAGCAAACTAGTAGTGATTTATTAGAAAGGGGCTATCAGATTAATGATATACAGAGTAGCATCAAGGAAGTGAGTAAACAGAGATATTCATAGGCTAAACCATACTTTTCTAGGAGCAAAGACATTAGAGAAGGTTATAGTGAGGGGCAGAAAGACAATAAAAGAGCAAATAAACAAACTAGAATATCATTCTATCACTCTAAAGATGCATGGATGTATAAGAATCTGTTAGAGAAACAGTGGAATATATTGAGACTAGATAAGAACATCGGTAATCTAATAGATGTGAAACCTAAGTATTCTCTGAAGAACTATAAATCTCTGAAGAGACAGTTATGTCATCCTAAGGTCAATAATAGGAAGCATGGCCCTACAAGGTCAGCTATAGAAAAAGGTACAAAAATGTGGCAGATGTAATTTCTGCAAATATGTAGATAGTAGTTCTAGATTTGAACATCCAGACCAGATAAAGACATATGAGTTTGACATTAATGCTACCTGTGAAACAGAGCATTTAGACTATTTGGCCTGTAGCATAGTGTGTCATAGTTTTTATGTAGGGAAGACAGATAGGTCTTTGAAGGAAAGAACATGTGAACATATTTATGCTATCCATAAAAGGAATAAAGTGAATGCCTTGGCTAGACACACTATTAATAATGACATGGAACATGTTTTTAAATTTTTAGTTATAGGGAGAACATATGAGAGTATAAGGGGGGGACCTATGAACATCATTGAAGAGCTTGAAGCAAGTGGATAGTAAGACTAAGGGCTGATAGAGGCCATGTATTAAATGAATATATACCCCTGCATCCTAAGTTAAAGTCTAGGCAGCTTTTTAGGTAAGATGCACTGTGGATTTGTATGTATGATAAATAACAGACTTTTTGTTACAGGTTTGTTTTGAACAACACAAGTGGAAAATGTAAATATGTGAAGACATGATCTCTTTTTGTGATTGTAAACTGAAATGTTATGTAATCTTGAGTCAAAATTTAGATATTTTTATAAATAGGAGAGTATGCATATAGTTCAGATTTTTAGTCCATTTAATGGTATATACCTGGTAGAGTGTTGTTTTAAATTGAAAGTGCTTGTTCACATCAGAACAATGTATTTGCTGGTTTTAATCATGTGTCCCAAGAGGGCGTCTGTTTAAACCAAGGGCTGTTTTTAAAATGTATTAGACATCTGAAAAAGTGGAGTTACGCAAAAAAGTGCTTGTGTCGAATAAAGATTTTTATACTGGATTCTACAGCCATATCCAAGTCCTGGTGTTTTGCATTTTATTCTATTTTTAGATGTCTAGTGGATGTCTACTGTAAGCATGGCTAAGAGCAGCTAAGCACTGCACTGCACCACACAACCAAGCAAGGAAAAATAAATAAAATTGATTACATCCTGTTTCTACTTTTAGGCACATACAAGATGTCTTCTGTATATGTATAAGGGCAGCTCAGCATTGATAAGCACCAGGCTGCACCATGCAAACAAGCAGAAAAAAACCCTCAGACTTGATTACATCCTGTTTCTATTTTTAGATATATACCAGATGTCTACTGTATATGTATAAGTGCAGCTCAGCATTGCTAAGCACTGCATCCCACCATACAAACATCACATAAATGTAAAAAAAAACATTAAATTACAATTTCATGTAGTAAAATCTGTTGTTCACCTTTCAGTTCAGGCTAACAGGCTGAAAAGCATTGTGCTGTGCCTACTAACTGTCCAGAAGTTTTCTGGTTAGTCCACAAGTACGCAATAGCCTCTACACTGTTGCTTGCATGGATTCAATATCCATGTTACTGTGGTCTCCATCGACAGCGCACCATTATTAATATGTATGGCATGCTGCCAAGGAGGAACCATGGTCATTTACATGCATTCTGCTTAGGCTGTACATGGACCTTACATGGATTTTATTGAATCCTGGGGGAAGTCTTTAGAAATCACCTCTCATCTCTTTGACAAAGGCAGTGGTACTTGTGGCTAGTAGGTAGGCAAACATTTTCTCAGTTTCTTTTCATTCACATTAGTAGTATTACCTATATATGTTCCAGAATGATCTGTTCCTGTAAATGGAAAACTATTTGGAAACCTCAGGTATTGCAGTACTACTAGTCATGGTTATAGCTACAAAGTTTGGTTAATTGAGACATTCTAAGGCTGAATTTGGTGTAACTGTGCGATATAGTCTGGAATTGTATTTAATAAATGTAGACTCCTACCAATTCCTATGTGTTCATATGATAATATAGCAACCTTAATGATCAGAAAGTGTTAACCTGTCTCCCACTGCATTTAATTTGTGTACTGCTCTTGCTTAATTGTTTCACGTGCTGATAATCCACAGGATTAAGAATAAGTATATTAGAGGGTCAGCCCAGGTTGGAAGGTTTGGAGACAAAGCCAGAGAGGCAAGATTACGTTGGTTTGGACATGTGCTGAGGAGGGATGCAGAGTATATTGGGAAAAAGATGCTAAGGATGAAGCTGCCAGGTAACAGGAAAAGAGGGAGGCCTAAGATAAGGTTTATGGATGAGGTGAGAGAGGACATGCAGGTGGTTGGTGTGACAGAGCAAGATGCAGAGGACAGGAAGAAATGGAAACAGTTGATCTGCTGTGGCGACCCCTAATGGGAGCAGCCGAAAGAAGAAGAAGACTCCATCAACATTATGAACAGCTGATCCATGATACATACCTACTCCTACTTGGGACCCCACTGAGTCCAAACACTCTTCATACTTGTCCCATTAGATAGATCATGTTATGTCATCTGCACTAATCCTACCAATTCTTGCAGGACTTTGAACCATTGCACGACTGTCCAAATAGCTTTCCTGGAACCCTGTCAAATGCTTTCTCTAAGTCTGGGAATGTCGATTTGAATTTGTTCCTTATTTCTATTTACTTTGCCTCTATCTGTCCCACTGCAAACAATGGGTCAGTTGTGCTTCAGCCTGATTTGAATCTGAGCTGGTCATCTCCCTTGTTTCTTTTGACTAATCTGTATAGTCATTCATCAGTCACCTTATCCAGCACTTTCATGCAATGCAGCAGGAGTTTGATACTGCTGTACTGGTCACAATTTGTGAATGGCCTCTGTGGCTTTGTACACTGGCACTGCCATGATTATTCTCCAGTCATATGGGGTATGCTTTTCTCTACATACTGCTGTGAGTACCCCCAGGAGCCATTTCTCCCCTAACTCACTCAACATCTTGATAATATCTCCCATGACTTCATCTGATCCTGCTGCTTTTCTAGACTTCAGTTTCTTTATTAATGTTTTTATCTTTTCTAGGGTGAGTTCTTTTCCTCTTTTGACATAAGCTGTGCATAAGGCAAGACAGCTTCTGTTGAGTTTTCTCCATTCAGAAGCTGCTGGAAGTATCTTTCCCTCTGTTCATAATTTCCTCTGGACTGGTGAGTAGATTTTTTCTGGCATCCCTAATGAATGGTTTCTGTTATCTGTCATTTTCATTCTTCTGTCTTTGCCTTGGAACCTGACAGAGTGTCTTTTAGCCATCTGCTGAGGCAGTTTCCAAAAGTTGGTAGAGTGAGTCTGATATCTTGTTCTTTGTCATTACAACCCCTTTCCTAGCCTTTTGCTAGCCAGCCAGTACTCCATCTTAGCTTGTTCCATCTTTTCTATGTCAATCTTCTTCCTGCAATCTTTATTTCTTTTGATGACCTCACCACTAGCTTTCCTAATGTACCTTTTTTCCACACCTGGATCAGTGGTGTATCTGTTCCATAGTCTTCACTCATTCTGTTTTGAGATGTTGCCATTTTCCTTAAACTCTATTTATGTCCTCTTTTTCTGATGTGTTAGAACCATGAGAATATCCTTGAACTCCTCTGCTTTTGCTGCAACTGATGTCTAGGTCTGCAGCCTGGTCTCTTTTGACCAAAGACCTTTTGGTGACCACTGTTTGCAGCTGATTGTGGCTACCAGTGATTTATGCTGTGAGCTGACTGTTTCATGCAGAATAATTTTGCAATCCCTGATCCTACCCCCATGCCCTTTCTTTACTAGGCAAAAAACTATGCACGTTGCATGTTGGCCACTTTCGCATGTGATCTTGGGACTGTTTCTAATCATGAACCCTGTATTAACCACTTTCAAACTTCTGTCAGACAGAAGCCTAGAATGGCCTCTCCTTCTTTATTCCTTTTGCCCTACCCATGTGGCCCAGACACTCCCCATATCCTGTTCTGTCTGTCTCAGTATTGGCATTCATATATCCCATTATCATCACCAACTAATTTTGCCCCACTTTATCTAGCAGATCTAATAACTGTTGTCTGAATGCTATCTTTTCCTCAGTCTCCCAACCCTGCTGTGGGGCATAGGCTGAGATTATGAATAGTGCCCTATCCTTATCATGGAGTCTGATTGCCACAAGTCGGTGACTAATTCTTATGACATCCCTCACTGTTTTCTGTAGGCTGTCCCTCACCACAGTTTCCACACCATTTCTAGTATGTCCTCCCAGTGAATAGCAGACTCTTGATTCCAAGTCAAGTGACTTTGTTGCACTGCCCTTCACCTTGCTTCTTGGATGCAGAGGATGTCCACTCTCCTCCTTACCATCATGTCATCTACTTCTAAGTTACATTTTGTCAGTAAACCTATATTCAGTGCAGTGATCCTTAGTTCATTTTTGACAGATTAATTGGTTTTGTATAAAGCTTCTGTTAAACAGAGCTATCCCAGGTAACCCAGGCTAAAACTGTGGCCAACTAGCAACTTATTGTCTCAACATTGTTGAGTTTTATGATGGATACACACTGACCATTAGGTGCACATAGAAACCTCACACCATGAGTACAGGTCTCTGATGTATGCAAGAGTAGATTAGGTCCTCAATCTACTTTACACTGTCAAATACGTATGTCCATTTTTGGTGAAAGCAGTTAACATAACCAAATACCTAGAGCCAACAGCTACCTCTGTATGTTATTCAGTCTGTGATCTGTGTTTTCCTATCTAGAGGAGACTACATGCCACAGCTAATATCTAAAATGGTTGATCTACACAAATCTTCCCTTGATAAACATTACCTAATGTCATTTCTGCTGCCCAGAACTCTGACCTTCCTTTCCTACATAAAGTGAAAACATATGGAGAATATAAAGCATGTGGTAGAAAATGATTTGTAGGAAGCTGAACAAACCACAGTTTCATTGGTCAGTATACCCAGAGGTTGTTCAGCATATTAAAATGTATTCCTTGCAGTTTGGAATGGTTGTTCAGCATGTTTCTGATAAAATAACAGGTAAAAAGTATAGCAATGCACTCTAACAATCTACTTCATGAAACCTTTTTGTTTTCTATTAAATATATTTGGTGCTCTGTCATATGCTAGAAACAGCATTGGCTGGGACAAATGTGATAAATGCAGTTTATTTGCTTGCTTGCTGTGATGCCCATGCACTGGTCCAGCAATTAATGAGCCTCAATCCTCACCACCAACACCAGTGAGGGTCATCCACATAGGGGAGGATAACAGTAAACACACACAGTAAAGTACAATTTCCTTAAGAGCACACAGCAATCACAGTCAGTCTGGGGTTGGTTTTTCCCTTTCTCTCCTGATCCCAAATAAGACTCGCCACTGGCACAGCTATAGGGTCCAGATCACAGCCTAGTGGTCAAGCTAAAACCTCCAGCACCATATCTATCCAACCAGTGCTTTGTGTCCCTGCCCAAGTAGCTGACACACACACACACACACACACACACACACACACACACACACACACACACACACACACACACACACACACACTTTAAGATATGAGTTATATACAAACACACAAACACTCCTGGGGAAGGCTGGCACAGGTTCTCCAGCTGTGCCCCTTCCTGTTGGTCTATAAGGTAGTACCAGCTGCCACCAAACACTAATAACAGCTATTAAAAAGGCCCTTATCAAAGGATGTCCAAGTATTACTGTGCAATATTACTGCTATCCAAATGGTAAGTGTGACTGAGCAGCAAGACTATTAGGGTGGCTTTGCCAGTATCACTATATACATGCAATGTACTCTAGAGCTTAAATTATCTCTACACAAAACAGCCACAGTTAAAAGGTTTACAAATATTTAATAATAAATAATAAAAACACAAGACAATACTTCTTACTACACAGTGCTAGTCAAGAGTTCAGAAATCAGAGAAATGCTTAAAATAATACAGTAGAATAGTTCTGACATCAATACAAAAACAACTAGTCTAATCTTCCTATTTCCTAGCTATTTCTAAGAGCAAACACAGTTCTAAAATAAACTTACATATAGAGCAAAGCAGTGCTGGTGATGTTAGTTCTAAAAACAAATGCAAAATGCTATATCTTTCTCTGTTCTTAAATTGATAAGACAGTACCACTGACTCATTTAAGATTGCATCATTTTCTGTTTCCCTGTAAAACAGAAACTCAGAGTTTAGCAGCCCTTTTGATCTTGCAGCTGATCTCAAGAAGCCAGAGCAATAAAACTCATTATACATGTAAATTCTAGCCATTAACTCTGGTCTCAAAACAATAGGAAGAATTCCTTCATTCAGACATCTTGGCTCCGAGTTTTGAGATTAAACAATTATACAATGTCAGCTTTCCTCGAACAGAGTGCAATGTGGTTACATTTTTTGAAGTTCAACATTTAACACCATATTCTTCCATTTAAGAGAACACGCCTGTGGCTTATATTAATATTTACAAATGACAGAATTATCTACAAAATTCTATATGACTAGGCTGGCAGCCTTCACATATCTTCACACTTGCTTTGCTGAATCCCTAACACAGAGATGGAATCCTGAGTGTGATCCTATTTGTCCAAGTTCCTGTAATGAGTGCAGATGCTAGAATAATAGTCCAGAGAGAGAGGGAAAATGTCAGCTTGCCCATCCATGGGGAGTAAAGGAGGTCACATGGACTTCTGTGCTACTTACAAGAACTGGTGTCAAAGTGCCAGTGTGGCAGGAAAAGTAACATCAGTGAGCAATGTAGCCCATCAGCAAGTGCCTGTCTCTGCAGATGTGAATAGGCATATGCAAAAGCTCACATAGCACTGAACACAATGCCGCCAGCATGCATTTATAAACTGTCATAGACCACAGGTGGACCATGCAGAAATCTTACCCGCTAGTGCAGTTCTTGAAGCTTACCACCCTCTTTCAGTGCCACAGGTGCCAAGAGAAGAGGAAATAAATGACCACACAGAGAAGAATGTCTTGGTAGTTGTTAGGGGAGAGAATGAAAGCAAAATGTAGTCTGTAAACAGAATAATAAATAAATGCTGTTCAGTTTATGCACCTATCAGGGAGTTCAGATTCACAATGGCAGCTGTAATTTCAGGGCTCCAGAAACTGGACCCTCCTTCCCTTGGGTGGAATAAATGGTTTATCACAGCTCCCTACCCACTGCTGTTTATTTACTAAATATGTACTCATGGAAAGCCACAAGGGACCTTTCTTCCATTGTAACACAAGCCAAAGGAATTGATGAAGGATTACGATAAAAAGAAATGGAAATGCATTGCAGAATAATGGAAGTAAAATATCAACTTGCTTGACATTTCTGGTTTGACAATCAAGTTATCAATAATCTTATATTTACTAAGTCAGATTGAATGGTACAAGCCAAAGAATCCAAGTACCAATGTGCAGTTTCTTTCTTTCTTTCTTTTTCTTTTATCATTTCTTTCATTATGTACATTCATGCATGTATGTATCTTGCTACCGAAGAAAGTTTACTACACAGTGTAGTCAAGAGTACAGAAATCACAGAGAACTGCTTAAAATAATATGGTAGAATAGTTCTGGCATCAATACAGAAAACAACTCATCTCATTTTCCTATTTCCTAGCTATTTCTAATAGCAAAGACAGTTCTAAAATAAACTTAGCATATAGAGCAAAGCAGGCCAGAACCTATGCTCAGCAGTGACTTCAGAAGAAAAGTTCTAGAACAACAGAAGTAAAATAAGCACAGCAGATACAGAGAAAGCATAACTTTACAGTATAAAAGAACATAATGCATGTATTCACAGTGTTACAGCTTGCAGAAGTAATAATAAGTAATGATAACTATGTCCTTCATGCCATAGTACATCATGGGAATAAGCCCTGATTAAAAAATGTTATTTACTTTTAAGCATGATTGTAGGAGGGAACAGAGGATGGAAGGGAAGCGGGAAAGGAAAGACTCCAATTTAACAAATACTAGACATTCTTATAATAAGAGGGTACTTGAGGTAAGAGCCCCCAGTACCATAGTTTATGTTGTATTAAGTCATATTACTTATAAAATTGTAAGTAAGTACAACTCAGTAAATGGATTTCATGGCTTGTACTTGGTGGAGGCATGTTCATCTGCTTCTGCTGCTAAAGCTAATGTGGTCAGTGAGACTGAATTGATCATCCCACTTTGGGATTTAAGTGTTGATTCATAACAGGATACTGTGAAGTGGTTAGACTTCAGAGGAAACAACAGGGCAAAAGTCTAAACTGTAACAGGTCAAAGAATATGATTTTTGTATTATCAACAATTATTCATCATAAAGCTAAGACTGCATAGCAGGTTGCTTAATTGTGACATGGACACAATCACATAGTTACTTAATGTGATCCTTAACACCGGGCACTAGAAGCAGGCATAAACATTTAAGGACGGGCTAATAACAGCACATAAGGATATTTGATTTTACTTTTGAATTTATACTTTCATTCCTTTTTTATTAAACATAAGAACATTTTATTAAATAACCATAAACATTCCAAACTAAGTACCTAGACATCAAAATGAAAGAAAAAGAGAAAATGAAAATGCATAGAACTATAAAACAGAAAATAGATCACATTGTTTCACGGCCCATTGTAAACAAAAGACCATCCCTGGGATTCATGAAGCTCGGTGCAAGGACGGCATTAGGCTTGCGCCGACCATTCGGCATAAAGTTGGTGCAGTAGCGCCATAAGCATATTCATGAAGGCGCGCTGCCGCCACATCCACATGCATAGGAAATGTGCGCAAGTGCATGGGGCGTGTCCAAGCGCTGCACGGAGGTGTGGACATGTCGGCTGTTTACGTGCAACCTAAAATGCTGAATAGTACAGCCTGCCTCTAATAGTAATCACACCTGTCAGTGTCCGTGGATACTGAAACATATGCAAAGCATGCAAGACAGTTTTGCAAAAACAAAACTAAGAAGCAAACACAAATGGCCGTAGCTGAATATTGAGTCCCCAT
>NC_056743.1:595914117-595992819 GCF_019279795.1 Protopterus annectens
GCAAATATAAATGGCGGGAGACCCTGTGAATACATGAGGTGGTACAAAATGTGTGAGGGCCCCAAAAGCTCTGGAGAGGGCAATGTGTAAAGGTGTGTCATGGCTGCAATATCAAGTGGATAATGGCTGTTATGTGTAGAAACTCAACACGGGTGGGATGGAGGAACTATGGGTATGCGATTATGGATCCAGGAGTGCCAGGGTTGGTTGGGCCGGTTCCAGTGGACCGCCCCGTGTAGGTCAGCTAGTATGTAATAGATATATATGCATACGCACATGCAGACAACAATATGTTGAAGTACATTCTCTGTAACACATGCACTCCATTTATTGACAGAAATAATATGAATGTGCACAGACAAACAAAGACAGTAGCTGAAATAATAAGCTGTGCAGACAAGGAACAGGTCAAATGACACTGTATCACATCCCAATTAGCATCGGTAATCTGTACATGAACATATTGTGACATCTGTTCGCTGTATAACATGCTAAATACCGATTACAAGATAATCAGAGTGAAGTGTCGGTGTCATAATGACTAAGGCAATAGTATGCTGGTGAAGCATATATAAAACCAAATACGCATGTGTAAGCGCGTATGAGTGGGAAATGTCAACGGACACAGAGATGTGTGTGTGTATATATATATATATATATATATATATATATATATATATATATATATATATATATATATATACACACATATATACACACACAAAAACATATATATATATATATATATATATATATATATATATATATATATATATATATATATGTGTGTGTGTGTGTTACTGTAAATATACACATGTACATACCTAGGTTACGTTACAGCAATTACGGGTAACATATGGTCAGATCGGGCATATGTTAGTGGGAGGTCTAATAAACAAACGTCTACCTCCCACACCCCCCAGCTAGGCCGGTGAGACATACAGACATGCAATAAAGGTAAATACACCACTGCTTTCCAGACCACTGGCAGGAAACTACCAGTGGGAGAGATCTGCAAGGTCTACACTTTAAACATGGATCATGGGGTCCCTTGTGGGACACCAAAAATTTGCCTTGTAGGCGAACCTGTGATGATTGATGAGACCAGGATGTAGCTGTACACAGAACAGTAGGTTGTGCAAGTCTGATAACACATGGGTTGACAAAACATATGACATGTTTCTCGACATGGGGAGAGTGGGCAGTGTGTAGGGGTGTGTTCATACCCCAGCTGCGCTCAGAGTAAGGATGAGTGCTGTAGAGGGGTGTCAGGTAGGGGAATCATGGGTATGCAGTAATGGGCCTAAGTGTGCAGGTGTTGGTTGGCAGAGATGTATTAGGCCCACCCCATGGAAGTAATTAATATTCCTATGTGGGTATAGCAGATGCCCATACCTCCCAAACCTTAAGAGCACATCTACTGGATAGTCCGTAAACCATTGGGGGAACACATAGGGAGTATATCAGTGAACTGTACCTGATTATCATGGACGTCCATAATTACGAATCAGAATCTAACACAGTCCCAACTAAACCCTTCCAGAACTAGTGATATTAGGTGGACAGGTGGCGGAATACACGTAATGACTAATGACAACATTTATGAGTCATAAACAGCATGTACCTCGAGAAATGTGTATGAATACATATGCTCTGGGACTGTCAATGTGTCAGGTTAATAGTGCCAATCATCTAAATGTGTCCCTGAGGGTGTTATGCAGTGTCCCTGATTCAGTGTTCATTCTCCCCCATTCGTATGTGAGGTCTGCTAGTGATGGAAAGTGCACATTCCGCTGACTACCTTAGGTAGATGATAGCATAATAGGTTGGGGTTTCCACCTGTTCACCTTTGCGAGGGACACTCCCCTTTGGGCAGTTGTGTCCTGCAAAATAAATGTTATTATGGCACATGGCCTGTGATTTAGGGCAAAGAATCCATGTATTGTCTGTAGTGGTTGCATAAAACAATTATGTTGTATCTGAAACACCTAGATGTTATAGGAAACAGTATTAGCAACTATAATGCTACCAGAATAACCTTTAATTAGTCAAACCGGTGAAGTAGTCTATTTTCTACTGGCTGTGGGTATTTGTTGCCTAGCCAAATCTGACATCTCTACATATAGGTTCTATAGGGCTGCCACCTTTCCAAATGGCCAAAGTGGGACTTGCTCCGTAGAAATGTCAGACGTACCAGGTCAGAACATACCTACAGCCGTGCATAGTACAGAACTATACGTATTTGCACAAATAAAAGCTTATTCTAGTAGCAGTCGAGATGCTTATGCTACTTCACATAACATATAGAAGTGTCATATATACAATAACTGTTACATGCAACTATTAGAGAAACGTAGAATATAATATTGTCCTGTAATCAGGACATTTGCTATGTCTTGATTATTTTCCCATGACACATACGCCTAAGGAGGGACTGTCCCACACAAAGTGGGACAGGTGTTAATCCTAAAGTCCCACCTCGGCCAATTTAAAAGGTGGCAAACCTACAATAGGTATGCAGTAGCATGACCCGGCAGACAGATGTAGGTCCCAAAACACATTTACTTGTCTGCATTGCAGAGTAAAGGTTCCCATGTATCAGCCAGATGGGAGCAGATTGTATGAGGAACACGTATATAATATGATTAATTCACTGGACAGGCCACCGATTCTGTACAGTCGAATGCCATGTCGTCGCCTAATGGTCAGCCATACCCAATACTGTAGTCATGTAGTCCGATGTAATAGGCATCACAAGGGATTGCGCCAGCCCAGTGTGAGTGACCCACGCAAGCACCAATGTCGGTGCATGTGCAAGTGAGGGAGCGAGCGGGTGTAAGCGTGTTTGGCTATCAGTATGCGAGTATTGCACTGGTAAAGAAATGTTGAGGCTAACCAAGTGTAAGAAGCTGTAACCAGAAGTCAGCAGTGCTTAACACTGCACAAACCCACGCACAACTGCTCCCAACTGCTTCAATATGCCTTACTCCCTCCGTATCCAATGGGCTTGTTCTGGCCGCAAACAAATAACCGTCCTTTGCAAGTGTTGGCAGCAACACACTGTGCACACAGCTAATGTGAATTACCAATGCACCATGGCAAATATACAGACAATAGACAGTACCACACACATACCATATAGCACAGTCATCCAACAGTATAGCAATGTACCGGCAGATATGTATGGACCACTGGTGTTTGCAGACCTGGCCGTCTTGTGTTTACATGTGTGACCATGCCCAGTATGACCATTCCGCATGTTGTCGACTGACATTGCCATCATACCTTCATGTGTTTGAGCATGCCCAGTATGGCCAACTGTATTGCATGTGTTACATGTCCAGGTAGTCAGTACTGTGGTGCCGACCTCTGCGTTGTACACTGACAGGTGGCATGCTGTGCCTGCAGGGTATCCTTTGGTCATGTGGCATTGACTGTTGCTACATTTCTGCACAGCGTGGGGGGACATCCGACTGTATCCACATTCCTACACAGCTCCAGGAGGGGCGCACCTGACTGTTGCTATATATGTACGTTGGGAGGGGCACACACCTGACACTTGTACAATTTTGCTACTACTGTACTGGTATGTCAGGTACTCCATTTCAGTGTGTAGACCTACCTATTGTGCTGGCTAGAGGCATACCAGTGTACTCCAGATCTTAGTTTTAATTACCAACATATTAGTTTCAGACGTCCTAGCCTTCACAACCTACATCCAACTGCCTGGCCTGCTGTAGTCTGTCTGTGTGGGTCTGTGGGGGGGTCATCCATTGGGCATATTCAGAGGCCATAGTACAGCATTTGTCTGTGCTGGTCTACACCTGTCCAGCTGGTTGAGACTTGTGTGGGCTGTATGGACACACATGATGCTCAGCCCATTACCTGCAGTGAGTTATGACACCCTGTGTACTACTGGCTACTATGGTGACCCCTGTATGTGCTACAGATGTCATGGTGCCACTATGGATGTCTACTGGCTGCTGCCTTAACATTCGGCCAGCTAATTCCCTTGCATGCTCACATCCATACCATAGCTACAGGTGCCAACACATTCTAATACAACTGCCAATTGGTAGGTTGATTGACTTACCTTGAGGGTGTGCCAGACCTGAGGATGGTGCTGGAGGGCTGCCTATGTTGGATGCACATAGTGCACTTCCTATACATGGCTGAGCACAGGTAGTGTCATGTTTGGCATCCCTTTTCCTGTCTGTGCGAGTCAGAGAAGGTGACATTCCCTGGGTCCCTAATGTGTCAATGCATATGCTATGCGTTGCCTCTTTGCCAAGGCCAGGTCATACTGGGCTCACTGGGCATGCCTCCTTCTACCTACTGGGTCTGGCTCAGGTTGTTCCTCCTTCGAGTCACTCTGTGCCTGTACAGGCCTTGGCATTGGTGGGGGGCTGTGTGGCCCTGCCCCATGCTGTTCCTGCTGCAGCTGTTTCCGCAGGATCATATTGTGTAGCATAGCACATACCATAACAATTTGGGTGCATGTAGCTGGTGAATAATGCAAGGCTCCATCGGATGTGTCCAGACACCGGAACCATGACCTGAGCATCCCAAACACATGCTCTATTGTATGTCTGGCCTGTGCATGTGCCTCATTATGGTGTAGTTGTTCAGGTGTGTGTGCATTTCTGATGAGTGTCATCAGCCACGGCTCCAGTGGGTACCCAGCATCCCCCACTAGGTGACCGTAGGGGATGTCCATACTGGCAAAGCTGTGGTACAGCTGCGTCAGATGCCATATATCAGAATCATCATAACTTCCAGGGCAGCCAGCACACACATTCAGTATAATGCCCTGGGCATCGCATATGACCTGGCAGTTGATGAAGGGATGCCCCTGCAGTTAATGTAGGCCCTATCCTGCTCACTGGGTGGTGCTTTGATGCATACGTGCATGCAGGATATATCACCCACTACCCCAGGGTAGTCTGCCATTTAGTGGAAGAGACGCATATTGCTGGTCAACACCTCATGTGTGTTGAGGAAATGTACGTGCTCACTGACATATGGTGACATGCCATGCAGGAACTGGTGGAATACTCTGGATGCAGATGCCTGTGTGATCCCCATTATATCCCCAGTTGCACTTTGTGAGGTACCTGTGGCTAGTATACCTAGGCCTACACATACCTTGGTATCCACTGGGATGGATTCCCCTCGGCCTATTCAATGTGTCAGGTGTGGCCGGCACAGCTCAACAATTTGCTGTAGGAGGTCTCTGTCCACCCCATAGCGCTCCACTATCTCCAGCTCATGTAGCCACTGGTAGGTTACCCTGGGTCTGTACAGTCTTCTCTGTCTCCTCACTGAGGGTTGTTAGGCAGCATTCACATCCTCACCACCCTCAGTCTCCTGCACATGTTGGTCTATGTTGCTTGCTGCAGCCCTTCTCATTTCATAGGATTGTTTGGTAAAATTTCCCCGCATGTATACACCGGTGGTGTAGAGTGTGGAAAAACCCAAGGGATGGTGCTTGCTCACTTTATTGTAGTGTTCTGGGCTGGGCTGGTCTGCTGGGCCAGTAATCTGCTGATTCTGATAAATATCAACTGTTTGCCCAACTTGTTCACCTTGACTACTCTCCTACTGCTGTTGTCCCTCCCAATTGCACTAGGCAGGTATAGACACACCCCTAGCTTAGGTGTGCTAAGCTAGGAGCAATCCCGAGACACAGGGCTCCAATCTATGTGCAGTATGCCTGACACCCCCCCATGCTTTCCCCTATATACGAGTCCTGCACCCGGCTATCTATGCAGATACACTCTTGGGACCTGCATCACACCCTGGGGATAAACGGGGTTCACTATTTTCCACCTCGTTTGCATAGTATTGTCTTCTAATGCATAGTTACATGATGCATACTGAGCCTCCCCAAAAATAACCACTGCTTACTGTCGCGCAGACCCACACACAACTGGTTAAAAGTGCCTTACTATCACCGTAATCAATGACCCTTGTTCTTCCCAGCAACAAAACAACCGGCCTCTGCACGGCTCGAAACCGGGACCCTGCACACCACAGATGATGTGCTTTACCACTAAGCCATGGCAGATATACATACATCTGAGGTTATCACATACAGATCATCCAGCACAGGCATTCAACAGTATAGGACATGTATTCCATCATGTAGATTTATGTGTGCTAATGTCCACATATATATATATATATATATATATATATATATATATATATATAGATATATATATATAAAATATATATATATATATATATATATATATATATATATATATATATATATATATATATATATATATATGGTCAAAAAATTCGAACCGTACTCCGTCGACTGTATTATCGTAGAACACGGAAGTTTGAAAACTGTAATATCGATGTCAAAAAAACAATCTAGGAACAGGTTTTAACATGGGTCGAGTGAGATGTTCAGTATTATTCCGAACTACAAACATTTCCCCTACCTCGACCCATGTTAAAACCCATTCCTAGATTGTTTTTTTGACACCGATATTACCATTTTCGAACTTCCATGTTCGACGATAGTACAGTCGACCGATTACGGTTCGAAATTTTGATAGTAAACCTATATATATATATATATATATATATATATATATATATATATATATATATATACACATATACATATGCACACACATACTTAGATATAGAATATATATCTCAACAGCGGACCACGTGACACCAGAGCATTAGACAAGAATGAAAAGGAAACCACATGTGCCTCCTGCATTATGTACTGGAGTTAATATCAAGACAAGTGTGTTTCTGTGTATCACACGGGTTCAGACTGTATTAAGGGTAAGATTAGGGCTGCTGACATTACTCACCAGACCTATTGCCGAATGTATGTGTATGTCTTGCCAACCCAGTCTCTTGGCCGAGTGTGACATTTCTGGCCACTATATAAGAAAACAACAAAACACACTCCTCAACACATCCAGTAGCTAGCCACTCACAGACACCAACACATAGGATATGATTGCCAAACACACACCTGTCAAGCATTGGAATAGAACACCTACCTGTCTATTCTATCACATTACAGCATTATGCAGTTACAGAATGCGCTACCGAGATTACTGGGACACAGCACTCCCAGAGGTGTACTTCTAGGTGGTTGACATCATCAGCAATGGCAAAGTCGGCGATAGGGATTGTATGGAGTGTGAGCAGTCTAAAAGCATTATTCTGTCCCCAGGCAGATGGAGACACACCCACACACAGCTGGCATGGCTGGGATTAGAACACCGGCCTAACTACCTTATCACACTACAGCATTACGCAGTTACAGAACGCGCTACCGAGATTACTGAGACACAGTACTCCCAGAGGTGTACTTCTAGGTGGGTGACATCATCAGCATTGGCAAAGATGGCGATAGGGATTGTATGGAGTGTGAGCAGTCTAAAAGCATATTTTTGTCCCCAGGCAGACGGAGACAAACACACACCAGTGGTGGGATCAGGACAACTGCCTATCTACAGAACACTATTACAATACTACATAGATACGAGCCGCGCCACAGACACTACACCTTTCAAGACTGTCAATATGACCTTCTAGGAATGCAGATATCGACATGGATGCTGACAGTTATGATGTACATACCTGTGAACCTGTGTGTTCAATGTAGGAATCCATCCTGAAGTGGGGAATGGCCATCTGTTGACTGGGTGACTACTATCGCTATACAGGGTTACAATGGCCATGTCCATACACATAGAGGCACATAACTGACACAAGGTGTCACTGGGCATGCTCACACACTTAGTAGCACATGGCCGTGTGGAATGCACTGTGTCTATCTACACAACGTTATACTGGGCATGCTCACACACTTAGCAGCACAGGGCTGTTTTGTATGCACTCTGATTCTAAACACGGAAGGGCACAGTGGTCATGCTATTACAGTTAGATGCGAACAACACATTGTAATGGACTCTGGTGTTAATAGTTGTCATTGTTAGCAGGAACGCTGCACTACATATATCTGACACTGGTCTTCTACACAACGTCTGCTGCTTTCCGTCACCTTGGATGTACCAATCTAAACCTGGCACACTACTACCACCCATGGTGATATCCTGCCAAGAGTGGCTACTTCGCTCATATAGTGCCATTCATAGTTGAATGTTCTGAGACCAGGTTAATAACCTAACACCTAGAGGACAACTGCATTGTATGTGTATGCTAAACAGTGCTAGATGTGTAGCGTTCTTAATCACAGCTGCCCAATGTAGATCCAACAATGGGGAATACTGACATCTGTGCAGTGAGGAACACCTGGCTGAAGGCTCAGATGTGCACAATAGCACTACCACGTATACCTCGGATACAGAAATGTGGGCCATAACACAGGTACGGACCGCTCCAGGTGGTGGTGTCCCCACGTACATGAAGACCACTCACATGTACTGACCAGTACACCCTCAAAAGGCATCACAGATGTGTCAGGTGCAGATCACAGTGTCAAAAGCCACATTCTAGGATGTAGCCCTCAGACATCACCATGTCCTTGGACCAGCAACACACATCCAGACATGTGGTAGAACATATAATAGTACAACACTATGCGACCCATGACCAGTGGACTGTACCTATCTCTACACCAACTGTGCAGACTACCCATGTACTGACACAGTTGCATCATGTGTTATGAAATGCAATGATACCACTGTTCATAACCAGGTCGGCTGTACACATAACAGGGGCCCTGGGTCATATACAGCAGTAACAGATGACTGTTGCTGTACACCAGTAAATGCCCTCATGTTTGGATATGACATACATGTACCTGCTGTGGATATGTACATGCCACACACACACACACACACACACACACACACACACACAAAACACATGTATATAGCATAGCTGTTGCTGTCCTTCGTGCAGACAGGTGGCTACAGCAATTACACACATGCACATGAAAGGTAGGTCCATGGCTGTTGAATGCTATCAGTACATAAGGTGTGATATCAGTGTTGGCTGAGTTAACATTCCCTCTGTACTGGTTACCCATGACAACTATCATATCATACAACAGTCCATGTGTCATGTATGTCATCACACATGTCCACAAATTGCAATGCCTACAAACATGGCTAAATGACAGGACTGTAGGACCTACACACATGTACATGTAGTGGTGTGCATTCAGCTACCATGCATGTGCAGTAGCTGATGTTTGCAGGTGACATGTGTCTTACTACAACATGCAGTTGGAATGCAGCTCCATCATTGCCAACTGTATATAGTGATATACTGACAGTACGGTAAGATGTACATCAGGTATGGACGGATGTGTGGACATAACTAAGTGGTGGGTCTTCTTTGCAGATGGATGTTTGCTGAGGACAGCTCACAGGTGTGTCACAAGCAGCCCTACAATAACATGTGCAAACACTAAGCTATGGTTATGTTAACTGAAGGGGAACACATACAACCTACACAGTGGTCAGGGTGTCACTGACTGTAAATCACCTGACACCTGTAACACTTAAGACCTCAAATGTGCATATATCAGCACAATTTCCAAAGGTAGCGTCGGTACACATTGTAATGCGGGCAATACTGCTGCATGTCTGTCATACATATCATCAGATAGCAGGTGTTTGATTCACAATACTGCCATGTGTGTTTTCTTGTGTGTCCATATATGCCACGTATGGTGGGGAATACATCCCAATTGTTACTCACTCTCCCATACACTGTTGTAGAGATCTGTACATACTGCATTGTAGAAAGCAAGACATAGGCAGGGGTGGGGTGTGTATCACACACATGTGAGCTATCTGTATGTGCATGACATAAGTGCATTCAATTGTGGACTCCACAGTGTGTGTGTGTATGTATGTATGGCTGTCTGGTCCATTGATTGAGGATGTATGTTACCATAGTGAACAGATAGGACCCCCTAACCCCTCCAGGTGATGCAATCTACTACCCTGTTGATGCCGTCGATCTTAGGCATTACTGACTAGCAGTACATGTGTATTCTCTGTGTCGCATCATGTGGGTGCACAGTACTGTAATGGTGATTACCACATAGGCAGGGGTCCTCACCTCAACACTATCAAGTGTGTGTGTGTGTGTGTGTGTGTGTGTGTGTGTGTGTGTGTGTGTGTGTGTGTGTGTGTGTGTGTGTGTGTGTGTGTGTGTGTGTGTGTGTGTGTGTGTGTGTGTGTGTGTGTGTGTGTGTGTGTGTGTGTGTGTGTGTGTGTGTGTGTGTGTGTGTGTGTAGTTGTGTGTTCTCATCCTGTAATGTGAATGTGTATTACTGCTACACAGTGAGGCCTCAAGCTATCAACTGGCCTCTACTCTTGTCATCAGCTAGACTGCTATGTAAACTCCTGACCCATGTAACTGTACCTGTGATGTCACCTGGTATGGATGTCACATCTCTAGCCACTGTAGCTTAGTACACAGCTCCCATGTGCCTGGATCAGTAGATGTGTAGACATCTTTGGAATGTCAGCCTTTCTAACAGTGAGGTTGAAGCTACGAATAGCATGCTGGTGTTGCCATACATACCTATGAGTAGTTCACATTTACACATAGGAAACTAACTGCAAACACTGACACTCAATGGCACATGCAATTAGTCCTGAAGGAGGGAAGCAGGACATCATGACCAACATGCTGTTACTGTTGTTACCAAGACACATACTGTGAACAGAAAACAATGCATTCTAAACCTATACTACATGGTATGTCTGCTGCGTGTCAACAGTACACAACAATTGTAATTACACTTATCTCCCTATTCTGTTCACCCTGTGCATCAGACCATATGAGCATGTCCCTGCACAGGCATCATCATATGCACAGGGTGATAATGTTTGCCAGGGGCCTAGGCTGCACCAGTGGATGACATCATGTGTGTGAGTTAGGGCCTGTGATCTAATTGGCCATGTGTGGTTGTTATGCATGTGTGTGTTGCGGCGCCCTACAGATGTTTCTGGTGTGTGAGTGTATGTGTGCACACAGTTTTGCCATGTGTCTGGCATACACAGGGGTATTATTGACAGCTCCAGACTGTACAGACCTGGATTTACAGCTCACCATGTCCGGCCATGGCCACATGACCTGTGCCTGCCAGGGGTTGCATGGGCACTACCAGGCAGAGGTGCAGATTGGGTACTGTCCAATGACACATGTCCACTGGAACCGTGTCCCTGTTGGGACCATCCAGGGCCATGTGCATGTGACCTGCTGTGTCCTAGTGTGGACAGCACAGCACCTGCTGCACTGCTGCTGCTGCCACCACTATGGGAGTGGGCATGTGAGGTAGCTCGTTCACGTAGACCTGCACCAGGTGATGTAGCTGGCCTACGTCCATGTGCCCTACACCTCACTCCTACCAGTTGCTCCAGCACAGACAGCTCACGCTCGTGCATTGTCATGCCACGGTTAAGGATTCCAACCATGTCACCCAATCATCTGTCCAAAACCTCAGCAATCTGATGTTGAGCATTTGCCATTGCCTGGATGTTGTTGTTTAAAGAAAGGATAGCAGCCCTCTGAAGCCTCTGCCCTTCTTTGTTCTGCCATTCAGCATGTACCTGTGTCACCATTACAGCCTAAAACATGCGTCTGGTGACACCAGCTGCTGCGGTCTGTCCTGCAGGGGCATGTCGGTCAGAGGTCCTCCTACGAGCAACACTGGCCACATGCCTTTGTGGCCCATCTGCAGTCATTTGCTGACACCATGGTGTGAATACACACCTTCCATAGCCAGCACACTTTCCTGTTCCAAGCTACCACACACCAACTGTCCTTCCTCTATGGCCACTGGTGATGGGGTATGTGTTGGTATGAGATCTGTGTGTGGGGATGAGGGGGATATAGGTGGAATGGCAACCAATGGCACAGATTCAGCTCCTGACAACCCTGCCTGTGCTTCAAGCATGTGTTCATCATCACTGCTAGAGTCTGTGGGGACACTAACATCAGATGGACCGCAGGAGGGTAACGCACCTACATCACCTGTGAGGGCAGACAAAGACTCTACATTACAATACAGACACACACAGACACACACACAGACACACACTGACACACACCATGCATGTGATTTGACAGAAGGCATGCAACATGCATGTGATACAGCAGACGGCATGCAGCTCAGACAATAATAGTGGTAGTTATCATACATCCCTGGGTTGAACACAACAGCATGCATGTGTCATAGCAGAAGCCATGCATTTCACACAATCATGGTGGTAAGCATGCATCCCTGTATTACACCATGTGGACCAGCACAGGTTAACAGTACACATGGCTGATGTGTGGCATATGACCTTGACAGTAACATGTAGTATGACATGTAATCTGCTGACGTGTGCATTGACATGCATACATGTTTAACACAATGGTGTCCTGTCACATATACAGTGGGGTAATGGTGTCACATTGCAGTGTTGTCTGTCTGCCCTACAGATAAAATGCACATTTAGAAGATGTGCATGACCATTGCAGGGTATTATGAGGCGTCTATATTGCTATACAGTGTGAAGTACAGACACAGTGCCATTGCATGGAATCATGAGGTGTCTCTATTGCTATACAGTGTGAATTACAGACACAGTGCATAGCCATGACTGTGTGCATACACAATACATATATACTGTGGATTGTGACCCATGTCACTGAGGTGTATACACACTAAACCATGATGTGGATTGTGTGACATAGGTCACCGAAGGCCATACGGGTGACACCCCTGCACATCTGCAACCATATTTTAGCTGCCTGGCAACCATGTCCACACATGGCAGACTTGTCAATACACCATGTCCCACATGACATTTGTGTACCACGCACATGAGGTACACAGCTGACAGTGATGTCCAACAGCAGCAAGGGAAATGTACTGTATCTGTGGCCTGATGTGGTTGTCTGTGTATGTATGTGGATGCTGTACAGGTGACTACTGTCATGCTGTGACACAGTCATGATGTTCAACACATCTTATGTGGTCGAATAATGTTACGCCTCCACAAGCTGTGCACAGGCCTGTAGGATGTCCAGTGTTCCACATCTGCAATATAACCATTCAACAAAGGCTATAGTTGGACCATGTGTAGCCAATGTACAACAGGGTGTACACACAAACACATCACATCTACTGTGTGTTGCTACATGTCTCTGGCCATCCTCCATGGCCATGTGTGAACATGTGTTGGCCAAATGGTTGTGATGGCTGTCTATCTCACATGTCTTTGTTGTCCGATATGACATACACCCATAGATGTCATATACTCCACTGTCCACAAGGTTATGCAGACAAAGGGTTGTATGTTTGGTATGTGGGGTATGTTTTATTGGATAGTGAGACAATGTTGCAGCCAGCCCACTACATGTCATGGGCATGTCAGATGGCACATCACAATGTGTGCACTCATAGCAGGGGCATAATCCACAATGGTGAATCCTGTGGGCTGCCCATACGCCAGCTCACTGTGTAGTACTGTTTGTGTACCCCACATGTGTAGTTCTGATGTGTAGTACATGTTCCTACATTGAACAACACCTCCACCATTGTATGCACAGCTGTCCACACATCTAGCAATGACAGTTTCTGAGGTTTCATGTCGGTGTTTCACATAGTTTGTAAGTATTGCACATGGGTAGCCATTGTGATGGATTGCATATGTGACCTGTATATTGTGACTGGACCATACATTATGTGTACATGTGTTAAATGGCCACAAGGCAAATAGATCTGTGCATTAACATGCCTGATACTTATCACTGTCTCACCTGCAATGGCCTGCTGTCTTAGCGGAATGCCAGAGGTACCTATATAGGGTTGACACAGCAGTATGATCATTATCCACGTCTGTATGACAGCTACAGGGTGCAGTGTGCATGTTAACACATTCGCCAGTACAATAGGGTATACTATGGAGTATGCACATGTGTGCATACACAGAGTAGCATACTATAGTATGTGGCATGTGTGTATACATGCCTTGCCTATGATGTTACATTACATATTGTACAGTGACACATGCAACTATATGGGATATAATAGATATATGTGCAGTAGTGACTTACCAGGCAACTCCAGGCTCGGTGGTTGACAGACACCCACCTCCACAATGTCAGCTAAGGCATGTGGATGCTGTTCTGCCGGTGTCCCCAGATTGGCCAGTAGCTCTTCGGTACGTGTGAGTGGGGGCTGGGTTGGTGGCCCACCACCTGTTGCACCTTGTTCCCTGGCGATTGCATTTGCACACTGTTTTGCCTGTCTGATTAGGTCAGTACAGTGTCTGTGGACCTGCTGGTATGTGTGGTTATGACCACCCACATTATTAACCCTTCTGCGAAGTTCCTGCCACAGGTCATCCCACTGCTGTGCATCCTGTGGCACATGGCTAAACAGGACATCATAGTTGTCTTGGAGGTAAGGTATAAGGGCCTCATCCTCCAAGCGTGTATAGGCTGGTAGCCTTGCTTGTGACATACCTGGAAGACATAATGATGGAGACAGGTCACAGTATCTCAGAGATGCACAGAGATACAGCTGTGCATACATGTGTATCGTATTTATCACATATAAATAGTTGTCTTTGCAAATCTTCATGACACTGACACCACTGACGTGTTTGTGTCACACACATGTGACACCCAATGGGGATTGGATATTATCACCATATATGTGTGTCACCTGATTACATTGCTCATACTCCATGTGGATGCTGTCTTGATGTGGGCATGTCTGTTTGCCTGTACTGGTGTTCTTACCTATCAGCACATGCCTGGATGTGTCCACGTTAATGCTGTCGACCTTGATGCTGTGTATATGTCACATATAAACACATACACTGCCTTAACGGACATGACCTGTGACACTGCAGACATGCACACGGAAGGCTTTACATGCATGTGTTTTGCCATATACATCTACACGGCACTGTACAGCAGTTCAACATCCTGCCACGTATTTCCTGTGCTGCACATGTGATACGCATGGGACACTGACTAGCCTGATGGTATTTGCAGGGATGGTTATCAACTATAGCATGCACGGCCAAGGTCATCTAGTAGTCTGTATGCCCTGGGCCATGTATGAGCCTAGGATGTAAGGTTACCTAGCTGTAGCTGACAGCTGTGTTTCTGGTGCCAGGTGAAGCAGTGCCACATAACTGATCCACACGGTTAATGATACATCTACCATGCGGTCATCACACCATGTTTGACAGAGGTGAAATGTGCAGCTTTGCTGGACAGGGTTGCATAGTATGGCAGGAGTATGTAACATGTATGGCACAAGGATCTGTCCAGCATGTGGCGATCCTTGTACTAGGAAGGTGGATGTCCATGACATATGTATTTGAGATCAGGATATGTACGTGTAGCATGTCCAACATCACAGTGTTGAACATGGCTTTATGCAGGGTAGGCATCATGCAACATAGTGGAGATGAGGATTGTGAAGGCTGGTGTCGGCCATCCAAACATGGCCAATACCCCTTAAAGGTGATATGTGATCCGATATAGGTCACTTGAGTGATGAGTATGGCTGAACAATGATCTCTATATTCATGGATGGCACCCTGTCATGACTAGGGTTGCCACTTATGACTACCTAATAGGCTTGGTGATGTCACTAGCTCATGGAGGTAAACTGCACAGTAGCATCCCTTACACACAGTGTCCATTATGTTGACCACTGCCTAGGTGGTAGTTCATGGGTACAGGGTTATTAACCTAGCAATGACAATGCAATATGCAGCTGTCAGATTGTGTACATATGTCACACACCTCAACCACAAAGCCCCTTCTGTATGTTGTCCACAACACTGAGTCAGCTATTGCTCCTAGGTCATAGTCATTCACATACTTACATAGGCAGATGCCTCCCATTTGTCTGTGTGGTATGGGCTACAATGAGGGGGAGTACAACGAATTAACCCTGTTTTACTGTAGCTGACACTGGTGTGATATGCACATATTAATCAGACACCTTCTGTAGTGTTGGTTCTGTCAACAGTCCACTGGCAGAACACTCCTGTGACATACGAATGTACATCTAGTATACTGAGTATAGGTGAAACACAGTATGGGTGATGATGTCCTATGACCTGTCACAGGTATGATATACAGTGTGAAATCATCTGTACTGTCATCTACATCTGTACTGCTAACAACATATACGTTGATTAAGGTTCATGGCCTTTCAGACCAGACTCAGCAGGGTAGTAGTGCAGTGCCTCCCATTATGAGTGGTGTCTCCACTTTGTGGGTTGTGGTAACTGTTGGTGTGCACCATTCAGTGTTTTCACAGACTGCTGAAGCTATGTTTTACATGATGTGTATGTATAGAGCAAACTGTTTTGCCATATGTGTATGATACAACCAGGGATGTGGACAGGTCCCATGCAGCCTGAGTGCACCTTGTACCATCATAGTTATGGTTACAGGGGCTCTGTAGTGTACATGGATATATGATTGTGTACCTGTTGGGGGGGCATTGTGTTTATGTTATCCAACACCCTATCTGTATTGCTTATTCATGCTCAGCACTTGTTCAGAACATGTAAGCTCTACATGAGCTACTAATTACTATACCACTCAATCTAGTTATATATCCAGGCATGTCCAAGTGTCAATTCCTAGTGTTCTCACCTGTCTATATGATGAATATGGGCATCATGATGCAATATAGAAATTGTCTTGTGTACACAGTCAATACTCCCCTCTTAACATCCAACACTGCAACCTGTGGGAGATGCACATATCTAGCAATGCTGGAGGTAAAGCTCTCTCCAACCCAGACTGAACCTGACAATCATGTGGGGGAAGTTAAACATTTGCACCACACCACACTAATCGCATAGTCTCACTAAATCTCCACCACCACAGGCCACACATAGTAAGACAACAACATTTGCAGAGCCTCTCAATACTACTCTGTCTAGGCAACAGAGAACTCCAAAGCAGAAATGCAGGCAGCCCCCATCCTCCAACACAACACCAATGACTTATAGCCCACAGACTAAGTGTGCCCATCAACCACAGCCAATAGGGTGAAATAACATACCCAACACACTAGTCATAGGTGAATCTATAGGCGGTCACACTGATGTGTCCCACTCACCAGGCTACACAAGGAGATAGTTATATATAGTGCCTGTTTTAGGCATGGTTCAAATAACATATTCACCACCATAACAGGAACAGGCAAGCAAAACCTGAGGGTAATGCTACTCAGTGCTTGACGTCTTCATCTCAAACGCACTCACCAGAGGCACTCCTTGTAATGGACCACTTCAATATCTGTGCAGTGACTGGGACCTGCTTCTAGGCTCCTGAGAGCACCCCATGCACTACCAGGCTATTACTCATACCACACCTTTCAGTCATATAACCAGGACCGGAACACCCATGGTGGAGGTGTGTCCATGTTTCCTAAGGATATCCACCCCTCCAGGCTAGTTGCTTAGCACAATGCATCAGAGGTCATCCAAGTGCAACTAACTCTGGCCATAATGGCTATACAAATTGTAGCTTGCTACAGATCCCCCACCATACCCCACGGTTAACGGTCCTCTCTTCTTGTTGTACTGGAAATTAGGGTTCAAACAGACACACTACTGATGTATGACTGACACTGCCCCACCATTAACTGGGATACCTACTCATGTACCGACACATTAGGCCAATGCTTTCTGGGATTCATAACCTCCAATCGCCTGGATCAACCTATCCACACCACCACCAGGGGCAACAATATCTTAGACCTGGTCATTACCAACATGTGTGACTGGTGTTCCACACCTGGGGGTATTTCCTCATTAGTCATATCCGAACGATCGCTAATCACCCTTGTTATCCACATTCCAGCACCACACCCTTTACGGAAAACACAGTACAATATTTCTACAAAGCCAACTTCAGGCTTCTTATGACAGCAGTAGTAAACGTCATGACAGCCATGCAGATGGACAATACAGTTACAACTGCTGAATCATACACAACTGCACTTAATTAGCACTTACACAACTGCATGGATCATGCTATCCCAAACAGAACCATGATGGTACCCACCAGAAAACGGTGGCCACTCTGGTGGTCCACTGCCATGGACATAATGTACAACAGAAGGAGGAGACTGTTGAAAAGTAGAGAACAATTCCATGAGTGGAGGAGCTCCCTGGCCAGCCTCAGTAAGAATATGAGATCCCTTATCACATCCTCCAAAGCTAGCTACGTAAACATAACCGCGACTAATTCCAAGGACTACCACAAAGCATTCTAGAGGTATATCACTACTCTCGATGGCGATACCCACATCTGCTCTGACATACAGCAGTAAGGCACGAACATTACAGAACTGACTGATATTGGCAACATCCTGGCAGATAGATTAAGTGCTAACTTTACACCCCTCTCACACCCTAAAGGGCCCATATCTATATAGGAATGATGCAGAGTCTCTGTGATCACAACTACATAGTTCAAAGCTGTACTCTCTAAAGCCAGAAACACAGCATCCATGTGACCGTACAACATCCCAGGTTGCAATTTCCACGAACTTCACTAGAAACTGGCTCCCCACTTAGGCACCATATTCAATAATAGCCTTGCATCAGGCATTGTGGCCCTTGAATGGCACACAGCAACAGTTATCACACTCCACAAAGGTGGCGCCACAATGGACCAGGGGAACTATTGCCCTATACACCTGACTAGACTGTTCTGCAAAGCTATGGAGCACATCATCCTGGATCTCTTTCACAGAGACATTGGTGGCCTCCAAATCTTTGATCCCACCCAGTTTGGATTTGTTAGGGCCAGACCATGCCTCCTAAACCTGGTGGAGTCCTTTGAGACAGTTATGAAGGCAGTAGATGAGGGTAAGGAGGTCCACACAGCCTACCTTGACCTCTCAAAGGCTTTCAACACCATTCTCCATTCTGGTATTATCAACATACACATCCACCTGCACATTAACTCTACGTCATGAGATGTTATGCAAAGTGGCTCACGGACAGAACCCACACAGTGAGGGTAGCATACCCTAGGTCCTACTGTAAATCAGTTACAATTGGCGTCCCCCAGGGCTCGGGCATAGGGACTCTCATGGTCGGTATATGCTTCTCTGAGGTACAGGCTAGCACAGGAGGACTTACCCTGAAAAGGTTTGCAGACAACTGCAAACTAGGGGCCATGATTAATTCCCCAGCTGATACAGACACCCTCTATAAGGGTGTTGCTGGGACAGATACCTGATGTCAATAACATGGCCTCAAGCTGCATACCACAAGGTGCATAGACATCCCCTTTGGATTACACCAATCAGCCGCAGACTATCACATAGGTGGTAGTCCCCTACATACATAAGATGTAATAAGGGATCTTAGAACCCAAGTAGATAGCATTCATTCCTTTAATAACCATATTGGCAAGGTGGTGTGGATATCCTTCTACGTGGCCCCCCAAATCTCTAATGGGTTTTTAGCCAGAACAAAGGCAGCCATTGTGCCTCTCTACTCATGACTTATGAAACACATTAAAGTGTACAACACCCCATTTGGGATGTATCTTATGAGACAACAGCAACGGCTTGAAATACCACAACATTACCACACCAAGAGGAATACTGACCTCTGAAGGATGACGTATGCAGCCCAACTATAGAAACTCTAACTGTACTCATTTGCATACTGCATACTCAGATGTGATCTCTGCTGAACATACAAGGCCCATGTCCATAACAGTATTGATGGATATGCTCCACATAAGCAAAAGCCCCTGAGAGCCACATGCTCTGGGATATGTACCTAAATGCAATGATGACTAGGACGTGCTGGAGGGATACATTCCTGACCCGGACACTCCCCATGCTTTGGAACATGATTCCTATGTACATCAGGTAGGGACCCTCACTAGCACTCTTCAAGAGATACCTCAATGGGTGGATGGGAGACAGACATGTACACCAGGGATCACTGCAGTGGCTCTGCTGTACAGAGGTGCAGGAAACTAATGGCTCTGCTGTTCACAGACACAGGAAACTAACCTAGGGAGGTGCTGAAAGTCAAAACACTGTAGCTAGGCTTATGGATGGTCTTGGCCAGACAGCATAGTACCTAACTATGAACCTATGAACCTATTACATGTCATTTGTGCATGGATAATTGACTAGCTCTTCCATTTCAATTAGCTATCATGCTGATACACTGTCTGATGACTACAAGTCATATGTATCCTGTTATTGTACATTGTACATGCCAATAGACATACCTGATGTTTGCATAACATAACAGTAATGCTATGTAAAATGTTAGACATATCTACCTACAATACTGTACATTACAAATTTTTGCCACAATACAAATCATAATTGCACCGCAGGACAACCTTAGACATGTTATTCTCAGTTATATGCCCATACATATGCCTAGTGTTACATTATATCAACATATACTATCCCCCTGTTATGACACGTACTTCTTGGACCAACCCTGCCAATGACAGCGGCTGTAGTAGAATTGTTATGTTCAAAGTCCTTATATAGCATCCCTTGTGGTGTATGAGGTGTTTACCTTGTGGCCTACAGCAGTACACACAATTTCTGTGAGCGTTACTATGCTCAACAATACATCACTACATAATACCTTTTCCCACTATATGCATTGCGTACACTTTAATTATTGCAGAATAGGTACTACATACACTGACATACTGAGTGTTCTATATACCTTATTAATAACCCGAGTTGTCATTGACGGTAATATAAATCCTAATTGTTTTGTGTTGCAATCCTCATTGTAATGTTTTGCTGGTATATACAGATGGTTTGAATGTATGACAAGCCATCCTTTTATACTTAGATATCAGTAACATGTGGTATCCTGTCACCAATTGGTGTTCCAGAGTAGATGATTACATGCACATCAGCTGTGCAGCTACTCCATTAGCCAATGACATGGCAACAGTGGTGTATAATTGAATACTCCACTTGGGCATTGTCCCTTTGCCCTACCTTCGAGGAAGACGGCCTGGATGTGTTGTTTTGTGATGAATTGCAACAGCTATATGAAGACGTACATAAATATATTAACTTCATGGCCCCCGTGGATTGTGTGTAACGGCTATAGGATGTAGTTCCACATGTGAGTCTAGCTGTTATATTTCTGAACATTGCTACTTCTGCAGGGTTTGTACCTGATACATCTGCAAATGTTTAGGTCTGGCAAGGATGTTTGGGCAGCTCAAGGTTGTGTGGCTATGCATAGAACGTTAGGTGTTTTGAACTGTGCTCACCTGATATCTTTGGTGTACTGTACATGTGTATCATACTGTTCTGTTAATCAGTAATTGGTAACACTTCCTGGTGTATGCACAGCCGTCTGATATGGGATTATTGCACCCAAACCCTGTAACATTGACATCTGTTCCATTGTACAACAGCAACGATTTCACATAGGGCCATTATAGTGTGTCTCTGACAAGGTATGTTAAGGCTTCTGCAGATGTCATAGAGTGAGTGTATGTTTGTGATGTTATTACAGTATGCATTGCAATTGTTTCGGGTGTGGGGGAGATGTAGGTGGGTGTACATAGCAGATGCAGGTGTGTAGGAACTGCATTTATACATATTCCATATGTGTGTGAGGGCTCCTTCCCTATTTGAAGACCTATCTTTTAGTGGACTAATACTATGGTAATTGCAGGCTGATTCATTAAGCCATTGTTAATTGGTTCCTGTATAGCATGCAGTTGATGTTGGTCCTTCAGTCCCTTCGGAAATACATCAGTATGTAATGAAATGTTGCTACATGAAAGCTGTCTCGTGTATTTCTATCACAGATATTTGCACTCATTGGAGTTGTGTTGGTTACTGAACCTCTTTGGCTTGGGTTGCCACCTTTTCAAATGGCCATAGTGGGACATTTGCAGGACACACATCGGATTTTAGAGGCCGACACATACCCACGGTCAGTACAAAGTATAGAACTTTACATATATGCCTATATAAAAGCTTATTCTTGTAGCGGTTTACTTGCTTATCCTGTTTCTTGTTACATGTAGGTATTTTAGATACAGATGACTATTTTATGCAACAATTACATTAAATATGGAACATGCCAAATGTCTGGAGATTGTAGGACATTAGTATTTGTACTAATTTTGGTCAGGACACTACCGCACATAGAGGGACTGCCCCTCGCAAGGTGGGACAGGTGGTAACCCTATCTTTGGCTCATGTCCATGGCACATATTTGTAATAGTGTATAGACATATACTCTCCATATCCTTTTTCATAACGTTCGGTCGTGGCGGAATGTGTGATTGCTATGGTCCATGTTATACACATATTTGAAGACTTCAACTGCTGTATACGGCATACCCATGGATTCAGGAATGCACACACTTCCAACGACCACATTACCATTCCCAGACTCCCAAACCCCACCATACCTAACACTCAAACTCGCGACAGTCAAACTCCCGGAACTAACACAAACACAGAACACACACATGCACACACAGACACACTGCTACCCATCACATCCAAACAAACCATCCTACACTACATATGGGCAGGTGGCCATGCCCCCATATACCCCCCCATGTGGGTGGCTGTGCACCCCATACCACACCTACTTTAATAATCTACCTCCAAGATAGCACAAACAGACATGTGAAGCAAACCCACCCCCCATTACAGTCCCCCAGAAACACACCCCACACTCAAAACACACACTTACACACACTACAGCAATCAGAAACACACTTACACACAGTACCTACCTGACCTGCAGCACCAGAAGCACTACTTAAATGTCCCTTAACATCATGATAATATTACTCGCAGTTCTGGTGTTTCGGTACTGTGGTCTTTCTGTCTTTAAGCCTCGTGATTATGCGCGTTGGTATGTAAAGCATTCGGTATTTGGTAGTATCCTATTTATATGTACCTCCATGGTTGTGTAGATGTTGTTAACCTATCTATATATTTGCATATATATGTGTATCCATATATATCGACATAAATCTCTCTATTACCCTTTCTGTCTCTATATTATATATATATATATATATATATATATATATATATATATATATATATATATATATATAGAGAGAGAGAGAGAGAGAGAGAGAGAGAGAGAGAGAATACACCTTTCATTGGGTACATGGCGATCTATACTATTTCCCGAAGTCCGCCCTTTTTTGTTTTAACCTGTCACAATACACACCTGCCATTGGTACAGCTCAGGTAGCTTAGTGGTAGGTTATTGTGAAGATTGTGTACATGGTTGCGTGTTCTACTCCTGGCAGTGGTCGTTTTACCTATCAGAGCAGGCACTATTAATACAAGGGTATATAATGCACTTTTAAGCAGTTCTGGGCAGCTTTGCCCATGATCTGCGCGATATTCAGCAAAGGTTAGACCTGTGTTGCGCATATCCATGTAGTCATGTTTAAACACCGCTTACCGGCACTTACCAGTGCAAAAACCCGCTAACATGTGCTTAAACATGCTTTAATGACCTGCATCCAACATCCATTATTCAGGACATCAGAATTACGTAACAGCCCTTGCAGGTCGTGGAACCAGGACCATGAACGATACAGTCAGTGGCTTTACCACTGAGGCATCTGGGATATGTACAAGTGTTATGGTGTTTAGTATGTGGAGTGTACTACGGCTGTTCCTCAATACTGCAAACAAATGTGTAACTCAGTTGGTGTACATATGGATGATACCTGTTAATGGTATGTCCAAGTGAGGCTTAATGGATATGCTCCAGCTATGGGAATCCATGTCACAGTGAGCCACACACTGTAATGAGCTACACCTTGCCACAACCATAATTGGAGAATGCTGGGGTGACAGATACCAGTCATGGGTACTCCCCATGCTTTGGAACTACATCCCTGATTACATTATATGGAGCCCCTCATTAACACACCAGGGAATCCTTGCAGAGTGGGTGGGGAACAGTGGTTACACCCCAGGGATCCCGCAATTGTCTCTGCTCCACAGATTGACAGTTAGTTAATCAATGGGGTGGTGACAGCAAACACATTTTGGCTAGGCTTATGAATGGCCTCTGACAGTTAGGCATGTACCTACCGATGTACCTAGGAACCTATGCATACATATCAACACATGCTGTTAGCTTAATTTACTGTTCAGCTATTGACTTACCTTGTGCCAATAGCAGTTGTGTGTGCAATAGTTGAGGGCTGCCTATGTAAGATGCACACAGTAGACCACCTATACATGACAATTTACAGGTGGTCGTGTGTGTGCCATCTATGTTTACTGTGTGTGCAGGTGGAGAATTGTGTCAGTCCATAGGGGCCTACACTGTCAATGTATGTGCTATATGTTCCCTCTTTGCCAAGGCATGGTCATACTGGGCATGCCTCCATCTGCCTACTGGGGCTGGCACAGGGTGTTCGTGTTCTGAATCCCTCTGTGCCTGTGGTGCCCTTGGCAAATGTGGTGGGCTGTGAGAGCCTTCACCATTATGTCCCTGCTGCAGCTGTTTCCGCAGGATCATATTTTGTAGCATGGCACATACTATGAAGATGTGGGCACACGTGCCTGGAGAGTACTGCAAGGCTCCAACAGATATGTCCAAGCAATGGAACCGTGATTTCAGCATCCCAAACACATGCTCTATGATGATTCTGGTTTGTGCGTGTGCCTCATTATGGCGTTCTTGCATGGGTGTGTGTGCATTTCTGATGGGAGTCATCATCCACGGCTCCAGTGCATAGCCAGCATCCCCCACAAGGTGGCCATATGGGATGTCCCTCCTGACAAATACCTGGTACAGCTGTGAGGCATGCCAGATGTGGAAGTCATGATAGCTTCCAGGGCTGCCAGCACACACATCCATAATAATGCCCTGGGCATTGCACATGACCTGGCAGTTGATTTAGTGGTATCCCTTGCAGTTTATGTAGCATCTACCATGCTCACCAGGTGGTGACTTGATGTGTATGTGCATGCAGTCTATTGCACCCAGTATCTCCAGGTAGTCTGCCACACAGTGGAAGAGGTGCATATTGCTGGCCAACTCCTCCTGGGAAGTATATATGCTCATTGGCATGTGGTAACATGGCATTCAGGAACTGATGAAGTACCCTGGATGCTGATGCCTGTGAGATCCCCATAGTATTTCCAGTTGGCCTTTGAAAGGTACCTGTGGCGAGCATTCTCAAGCTTACACATACCTTCGTGTCCACTGGGATGGGTTCCCCTCTGTTGTTTCTGTCTCTGAGGCATGGCCAGCACATCTCAACGATTTGCTGTATGATGTCCCTGTTCACCCTGTAACGCTCTACTATCTCCAGATCATCTAGCCCTTGGTAGGTTACCCTTGGTCTGAACACTCTTCTCCTCCTCCAGTGCCTGAGGTGGTTGTCAGCATCATCCTCCACACCACCTTCAGTCTCCAACACATGCTGATGAATGAAAGCTATGGCAGCTCCCAACATGTACATTTTAAAAGTTCCCTGTCTGTTTACACCGATGGTGCAGTGCTTGGGAATACACAAGTGTGTGTGTGAGGTGCCTTCACACTTCATACTATTGTGTTTGGAAGCTGATGATGTCATAGGGTGTGTATGTACAATCTGAGCTGAAGGGTATCTTACTGCTATTGTGGGGCCTTTGATGTTGAATTACACTTGGCTGCCGTGGATCATCTCTTGCCCTTGCCTTCATTTTTCAAACCGATTCCCCTCCCATTGTCAGGCATGCATCTAGCAGCCTGCTTTCTTGTTTTGTACTTTTCCCAACCCAGGATTGTATTGTGAAATGTGTTCTGTAGCCAATCTACTGCAGGTTTGCTTTGTTCTGCTGTGACAGTTCTCTTTTCTTTGCAATCCGGCACCTCCCCTTTCCTGTTCTGCAGGTTGCTGCTAGCAGCCTTGTTAGCTACTGTCAATGGCTCACTGTGAATTACTAGGTGTTAATTACTCAGTTGTACTCCAATTACCCTGCTGCGGCATTTCCTTTTTGTCTTCCCGTATCCTTCCTGTTTCAGCTGTGGTGCGAGCCATGAGCAGCCGTTTACCGGGTTTTGAGTGCGTTGTCATCCGCGTACACATGCGCTTTCGGTCACCTTGTGTGCTCTCAGCTAAGCAAAGCTACGGCTACATCCACACCCCTATCCTGTGGCTTTGCTTAGCAACAGGCAACCCAGATTAGCAATGCTCCAATGTACTTACAGCTACGGTGGCACACCCCACTCCTGATGTCATGTATACCTCCAGGCCACTCCTCGGTGTTATACTGCTACTGCCTTATGCCGGCAAGGTGTTTGCAATTCAGTATTTCTTGCCTCATTTGCATGGCATTGACTACTAATTCCTAGTTACCACACCGAACACTGTCACAGACCCTTAGCAACCCTTGCGCCTTGGTTGTGATGTAGCATGCATACCATTGACTGTTATGGTGAAATCATGATTTGTGTTACATTGCAGTTTTATGACATCTATATATATTTTCCTTGTGTTCCTGTTTGTGCACCCATGCACTGCGTTTGTACTTTGCGTTAGTGTGGCCATGACATTAAATGTTATTTTTTATGTGTTGTGCATGTTTTTTTATGCCATTGGCTGTATATTTAGCCATTGGCATATGTTTTTAACTTTGTAATACGTAAGTTTGGTCCGCTTTCATGGCTCTGATGTTCTGTTTGAAAAAATGTAAACCTTTTTTTGGTTTACATTTCTGCATGCTTACGCTATGCCTGCACCACTTCATGAATCACTATATACCTTCATTTGCATGCTACACTGCTGTACATGGGGTAATTAGCATGCAAGTGCCATGAGCTGTGCAGCTCTGGCAAACGCTGGTAGTGCATGTGGAAACAGCTCTTACCTGAATCGCTCGACGGCCATATTTGGCGCTAGATCGCCGACGCTACTCCGGCGCATGGTGCAAGCTTCATGAATCCCAGGGCATGTGTCATTTTACCACTTTATATCCAAATGCAAATTAGTCCATTTTTTTAGTTTGTAAAACAGTCTGCAAAGGTTGTTTGATTTCAGCAAAACCTTGTACACCTGCCCTGATATATATGACAGTAATAAAAGTAATAATTTGTAGTAAAAATAAAAGATGTTGATGTGAATGGCAAGGCAATCAGTAGTTAGCCTACGTACAAGATATATTCCATGTAATAAGGACACAGTTTAGTAGAGGTGAGCCTTGTTGCTAGCACCATTGTGCATTAATAAAAGTAGTTCTAACAACTATAGAAGATAAAGACATTGAAGGAACCAAGACTTATGCCAACATGTAGCAGAAACAGTTGTTTCCCAGCCTGCACTTCAAAATGGACAGCATCCCTACTGGGGAGGTACATAAATGGAAGGGAGCTCTGCAGACACAGATAGTGAATTATTTTTTTTAAGATGAAATCAAGCAGTGTCCCGGGATGAACAGCTAGGGATACAAGCTGGCAGGTTTTCTTTACTGCAATTTGTAATTAGTATGGATTTTTTTTTTAATTAAGGGACATTAAAAGGAAGGAAATGCTTGGAATTTTGGAAGAAATACATTGTTCATTAAGACAGTTTTTGATGCTAGTGAGAGCAAGGTACTTATACTGTAACAGAGTTTCAGCTGTATAAGGACTATATTCACTTTATGTACTGTATGGAACTTGAAAGATAAACAAGTGTCAAGCTGGAAGCAGAGACACCTGCACTGGTTAAATTATGAGATGCTCTGTCCAAGGGGATCAGTGATGTTAATTAGGATTGGATATTCCCATGGGACCAGTGTGGCGCATTGACAAAAAACATTCCACCCTTGATGTACTGTACATCCTCGGTATTTGTAACAAATCTCCACCCTTGACGTGCTGTACATCCTCAGTATTTGTAACAAATCTCCACCCTTGATGTACTGTACATCCTCGGTATTTGTAACAAATCTCCACCCTTGATGTACTGTACATCCTCGGTATTTGTAACAAATCTCCACCCTTGATGTACTGTACATCCTCGGTATTTGTAACAAATCTCCACCCTTGATGTACTGTACATCCTCGGTATTTGTAACAAATCTCCACCCTTGATGTACTGTACATCCTCGGTATTTGTAACAAATCTCCACCCTTGATGTACTGTACATCCTCGGTATTTGTAACAAATCTCCACCCTTGATGTACTGTACATCCTCGGTATTTGTAACAAATCTCCACCCTTGATGTACTGTACATCCTCGGTATTTGTAACAAATCTCCACCCTTGATGTACTGTACATCCTCGGTATTTGTAACAAATCTCCACCCTTGATGTGCTGTACATCCTCGGTATTTGTAAGAAATCTCCACCCTTGATGTACTGTACATCCTCTGTAGGTGTAACACATCTGGAGATCAATGACATGTCTATTACAGTTGTAAGAAAGGCTTAATGCTGTAATCCCCCATTCTCCCACTTATATTCACACATATTCATCATGTTGTAAACGAAAAGGTTACATACCTGATGGAGTACAATATTCCTCTATTGATATGTGCAGATATATAACATTTTTGGCAATGCAGTTACTGTGTGAAGAAAGTCTCATACAGACTGGTTCCCCTAACCAGGTGTTTGCTTTTAAACATGTTTCTCATTACAAGGTGATTGGCAGTTCAACAATCTGTGGTTCTAAAATGGTAACTGCAGCCAACACAGCTGATTTGCAGTATAATCAGCCAATGACATGCAACCACTGAACAAGATATAAGGCCTTCATGTAGATTAGAAGCCCTTTCTGATATGTTGTGCTGGACATTACTGTGGCCAAGATACTATGTCATCACAGAGGGTACATCTGAAGCAGCTACTTTTACATTTTGATGTGTCTGCTACAGGGTGCAGGTGATGCTGCAGGTAGTAGGCATAGAAAGACTGTGTGAACACTTTGGAGGACAACAAGCTGTAAGAGTAACCGTGGGAGCTGCATCAGCCTTGTTGTAGAGGCAGAGCCAGACTGAGGGTACCATTCCACTGCAAATGAAGGCATGTGTTTAAGGTAAGCATGTTAGGCAATGGTATAACTAACAGAGTATTAGACAAGATATTTGTTGTGTCCATGAGCAATAGGGGATAAATATACCATTATGTCAACCATTTGTCCAACTGTCAGGCCATGTTTTACATTACGGTAGTCATTTGGAACGTGTGTGCTGGCACTCCTAGTTATTTGCAGGACCTCCATATGCGTATGCCAGTTGTGCAGTGTGCTAATCTGTCATTGATTGTTTGGTGCACTCTATTAGTGGGCCTCATTTGCATTACCTAAGTTAAAATCCTCTCTGAATGCATATTAATGCATGACCTGACACTTTATTCACTTACAGTGTTGCTATAGAACTATGTCAAGTGTGTTCCTATCTGCAGGCCTGTGACTTCCATCAGTGAAAAGCAGACATTTCATTTGAAATGCATTGTGCGGATAAAGAGTGCATAACTCACTCATTCATTGATGGCTTCACAATAATGTAATTTAAATGCTACATACCACTGGATTTGAACCCAGGACTATGTGTGGCAAAACTTACTATTTGCAAAGCATTTAACAGACTGAGCTAGTGTTACAGCAGCTGTATTTGTGAAGGTATAAGTGCGCACATGCAGTCTGTGACATACCTCCATTACATCTATTATTGTTTGCTTGGTTTTATAGGGATGTATTTCTCCACCAGAGTCCCAGTTGAACATGTATTTTGCCATTAATGTCTTAGCAGGTGTACTTGTGCATGTTGCTTATAATAGTGTCTATTTACCTGCTATTAGAGACCTCAGTTATATCCATTAGTCTCTGTCTGTCTTTCTAGTGGTGGAGTCCTGTGCCATACTCCAAATTACACTCCCAGTTTTTCCATAACATTTTCAGCAAGTTTATGTGATGTGGCATTATGCACAGCTCTGCTTAAATATGCTTAATTATGGTAACTTGCAATTATGTCTTGCTTACACCACCTGTTTTAATTAACAGCTGTGTGGCATGGCAGATTAATTCAGTGGTCTACAAGCGTGATGGTTTGGGGTTAGAAATAAAGGACAGCTGTTCATTTTGTACATGTTTATTATGATTTAAACCACATATATCAATATAACTCCACTAAGCTGAGCTTAGTGATGCTGTGTGATATGGCTCATCATGCAGCATCTCACAAAAAATCTTTAAATAAAAGAAAAATGTGGAGGCAGGACAGAGGTGAAATGGGGTGAAAGCAGTGAGAAAAACATAGTGAAGGGCAGGAAGGGTGTAGGGAAGAACCATAGCTATCCATTTTGTGTACAGCAGCAACTGTGCATTTTGACAGAATCTGTAGATGAATCTGGACTGTCACCCCCAGAGAGAGGAGATAAGACAACATAACTGCATTGTCAAGTCAACTGGACCAAATGATGTGTCTCCAGTGGATGCATGTGGGAAATGGAGAGCTATGTATGGGACAATATTTTATTTTATTTTTTTTTGGGGGGGGCAGGTGCCCATTTTTTTTTTTTTAAGTGAGAGTGGAATGTTGAGGAAGGGACATAGGTCCATGTGGGGAAGGTAAGTTGAGAAGGTGAAGAAGCTTTTCAAGACAGACAAGACAGCAGACAGGGGTGGTGTGCGACACAAGAGGGAGGTGAACACCTTGGATGGGGAGGGTGTTGTGGAATCCCAGTTTCAGGTACCTAAACAAGGTAGCAGCGTGACTCAAGTCCACACCCATGGGACTGTCAGCACTGCTTCTTTACTTCCCCTGGTGTGGCAGTGGTGAAGGTTGGGTTCTGGGGCAAGGCTGCCCCATCAAGGTGGCCAGCATGCCCTCCCTCTGCCACAGATGATATCCAAAACAATGGAACACAATCCTGAGCACCTATCCTAGCAGTTCATCACAGGGACAACACCCCCTCCACCACCACTCCTAGAGGGGGACCCATCCCTGGCCTGTGGGGCGGAATTTCCCAATGCCACAGGTAATGCAGGGGCAGCAGAGGGGGCACCAGTGCTGGGCCCCAGTGTCACGGCTGGAGGAACCAAGGTAGGTGGATCATCTGGAACTGGCCTACCTTGTTGAAATGTAGTAAATTAGTTATAACAATAGTTTAAGTTTAGTAATAACCAAACCAGTTTTAGCATTAACATAGTGGAACATAATAATGATTAATCGAAATACATATTAAGGTATATTATGTGGAACACAACATTAAGTAACATAACAGTAAGTATGTTAACAGTAAACTAGAATGAAATAGCCCATAACACCAATAAAACAGTTTGTTTTACCAGAATATATTAATATTAAATCATAATAATAAAGACCATTAACAAATTAAAGAAGATAAAGGGTGGACAGATAGAGAAAAACATAGCATTAGTGAAGTTGCAGATGATATTAATACACAGACTGCTAATACATAGTTCTACAGGTGTGCAATGTCAGTTGTGAGTACAGTGACTCACATTCTTCTATAGATGATGCAGCACGTACACACTTCTCAAGCTGTTAGCATGGGACAGTATGGGCCAAGCACTAACAGATGCATGTACACAACTACACGGAACTGTTTCACATAGTGTTCGCGTACAGAACTAACAAGGTGTTCTGCAAACCGATTTGCAAATACATTTCTTTCCAGGTAATCATTATCTGCTAATCATGGACCAGACAGATCTGGGAAGTTGTCATTACATTACGAAAAATCATGACATTTGAGAGGCGTGTTTTTGTGCATTAAGTAGACTAGACAGCCATCATGTCTTAGTTGTCAGGCATTGGAGTAGAACCCAAAAGCTGTGACTGCAGGGGACATGTGTGTTATTGTTTCTTAGAATCTGTGAAGTATATACATGGTATCTGCCCAGAACATGGGCTACCTTACCCATATACTTTGTTCCTGAAGTAGGAGGAATAGAGAGCATTATGTGACTGAAAGTCACCTGAAGACAGCCTTGAACCATACTGTGGTTGTACAATACATTTATTAGGCAGTTACTTTTGCATTCTTTTTTATTTCAGTTTTGCAGTTGACTGCAGTAACATTAGAGCAGACATGCAATAAATACAACCCTACTGCACTTATTTCAACACAATACTTATGAAACCACAATAATGCTTTACACTTTATTGTTGTTGCATCTTACAATCTGTGAAGTTTACACATGGTATCTGCCGAGAATATTTGCTACCTTACCCATATACTTTGTTCCTGGAGTAGGAGGCATAAAGAGCATTATGTGACTGAAAGTGGGCTGCAGACAGCCCTGAACTGTACTGTGTGTTGTGCAATACAGCATCAGGCAATTACTTTTTCAGTCTTTATTTCAGTTTTACAATTGACTGCAGCAACATTAGAACAGACATGCAGTGAATACAGCCATACTGTAGTTATTTTCACACGTTAGTTATCAAACCATAGTCCTGCTTTATACCTCATTGCTTATTGTTATTAGTATTGTTTATTGCACTAGAGTTATCAGCAAATATCCGTACTTACCACACTCATTGCACATCCTGGCCAGGCACCTGGCATGACACTGGATATTGTAAGCCCATTTAGCAGTAGCTGTTGGAAGACAAGCATACCATTATGCATACCAGTTTTGCACAGACTCAGCTTATATTTTAGTAAAGTAGAAACAAACATACTTACATATCTGTGGGCAAGCCCAGTCCTAGCCTCTTGGACCCAGGTGGCCACGGCTCTACTCTTCCTTCACTCCAGGTCATCATAGTGGTGATGACACTGCTCACCAGTGCAGGGGATACCATTAGCAGTGGTAAGATCCCTGGCCAACCAATCCCAGACTTCAGCTTTACATTCTGAGCTCTGGTAATTGCCCTGCAAAAGCCAGGGTTCATAGTTGTGAACCAGGAGTCCAACAAACTCTCTGGACTCCTGCATACCCACCTCTGCACCCAAAAGAGCACTCCCTCACCAGCACAGCCAGGCATATCGACAGGTTAATAAGACTCCAATGATTGCTGCAGAATTCCCACCTATTGACCTTAATATAGACTATTTTCCTGCCCTTCCACATCATACTGCAATATTCAAAAAAGGACTGTATTGGTTAGCATCATGCAAACCCACTTAGCAGAGCTGAGCACAGCGTAAACTCACACAACAGTGTTTTAGCAAAGCTAAGCAACACGAAAACAGGAGTAGCCATTAAACCTGTTTAAGCAGTGCTTAGCACCATACAGCTTTTTCAAATGTAACAAATTTGTTTTTACATTAAACCACCCTTTAGGTCACCTCTCTCATTTCAACAGCAATAAATATAAAAAGTATGACAGCTGGAGACTCGAACCCGGGACCTACAACACATTTGGCTGTGACTCTACCTATGTAGCTACTTGAATAGTAAAAAAAAACTCTGCCTACACATATACTACTAAGCTACCTGTTATCATTAATAAGCTCTGTTCCACTCCTCACAAACAGCCATTCAAAAAAAAATAAAAACATGTAGACAAAAACACATAATTACATCCGGTTTCTATTTACAGATGTCTGGCAGATGTCACTGTGATTGTGTAAGCGCACCTCAGCATTGCTGCACTCTGCACCGTGCCACGCAAACAGACATTAACAGAAATCAAAATAAATAATTAATTACATCCAGTTTCTATTTTTAGATGTCTGGAAGCTATCAGCTCGGCACTGCTGTGATCCACACCATCCAAATGGGTATAGGATATAAAAAAATACATAAAAATAAAATTAAAAAAATAGTAAAATTCACACATATTTCTACATTAGCAGCATACATTACAGGGATTCTTCTCCTATACATAACATCTGTCCAGGAATTCCCTGGACAATCCACAACCATGGGACAGCCTCTACACTACTACCTACATGGATTCAGTGTCCCTGTTTATTTAATTATTTTACATTTGTTGACTGGGAGTGTCCAACTGAGCTAAAGCTCTTTTTCAGCAGAGGCCCAGGGAGAAAAGCATCATATTATATATACAATTTTCCAATATCAAGGCAGTTTACAAACACAATAATCCATAATGCTTACAAATCAAAAGGAGATTTTAACAGTACTATACTATGAATAAAAATATGTATATGCCTAGGAAATTACTTAAAAGCCATGAGGAGTTTGTTATTTAGACTAGATGTTGTGTAGTACATGATCTATACCAGTTTCTCAAAAGGTGTTTGCAGAGGGAAGAGTAGGAAGATAGTATTAGAAGTGGTTAGTAGAAGCAACAAGGATCTCCAAAGCTGAAATGCAAACAAACACCAGTCACAACCAAAGTGACACATAGCTCACAACACGAGTGTGCCACCCAACAACAGCCCCTAAGGCAAGGAAATGTACCCAACACTTTCGTCATAGGTGACTCTATAGTCAGGCACACTGATGTCCCGCTCAACAGGCTGAACAAGGAGAAAATTTTAGTCAGCTGCCTGTCAGGTGCCAGGATCTACCACATAATGCATGCATTTAAGTCACTCCACAACAAGTACAAATACGACTCTGTCATTGTCCATGTTGGAATGAATAACTTGAGAAGTACCTCCCTGGACTGCATGAAAAGAGACATGGAAGAGCTCTTGGATCATGTGACCCAGGCAGGTATGACCCTAGCCCTGAGTAGCATCCTGGCTTCGCCCAGAATGAAACCACAGTATAAGGACAAAATGATTGACTTCAACAACTGGCTAAGCTTCTGGTGTCATTCAAAGGGGATCCAGTATCTGTCTGCCTGGGCCGACATGATCGACAAACCACGATGCCTTGCCGGAGATGGTCTGCACCTGTCGCCCCTGGGATTCAGGTTACTGGCTAAAGCTCTTCCTATCCATATAGTGCCTTTTTTAGGCAATGTTCAAAGGACAAAGCCACCACTGTAACAGATACAAGCATGCAAAATCTGAAGGTAATACTACTCAATGCTAGAAGTCTAAACTTCAAAATGCACTCTCTCAAGGCACTCCTAAAAATGGAGAACATCAATATCTGTGCAGTAACTGAGACCTGGTTCAAGGCTTCAGAGAGCACCCCTGCAATACCAGGCTACAACTCTACCACACTTTTTGGCCACCAAACCAAGACCGAAACACTAAAGGTGGAGGAGTGTCCATATTCACCAAGGATATTCAAACCTCCAGGCAGTTGCCCAACACAATGCATCTGAAATTCTCCAGGTGCAACTAACACTAGGTAAGACTGCAATCCAAACTTTAGCTTGTACAGATCCCCCACCATGCCCCAAAATTCTCACTACACCTTTCTAAACATACTGGAAAATATTAAGATACAACCAAGCTACGTAATACTGGGTGATTTCAACTACCCTGCCATTAACTGGGAAAACTACTCTGGTACCAACACCTTTTCCCCATGGTTCTTGGAATTCATAAATTCCAATGCCCTGGATCAACTAATCCATTGTCCCACCAGGGGCTCCAACATCCTAGACTTGGCATTACCAACATGGGAGATAGATGCTCCACATCAGTGTTCACCCCCTCATTGGTCAGGTCTGACCATAAGCTAATCACCCTTGACATCCACATCCCACCCCCACCTCCCAGTAAGGAAACCTCCATAAAAAAACTCTCCAAAGCTAGCTTCATGCTACTCAAGTCAGAACTGACAAACTTCATGACACCCATGCAGACAGGAGTTGAAAGTTCGACTGCTTAATCCTACACTAAGGCACTGTATGAGCACCTTCACTCTTGTATGAATCGTGCCATCCCAAATAGAACCAAGACACTCTCCTCCATAAAAAGGAAGCCAATCTGGTGGTCCCCTGCCATAAACAAACTATACAACAGAAGGAAGAAACTGTTGCAGAAAAGAGGAAACTCTCAGGATGCAAAAAACTCCCTTACCAGCCTCAGTAAGAAGCTGAGATCCCTCATAAAATCCTCCAAAGCTAGTTACAAAAATAAAATTGCTAAAGATTCCAAAGACAACCACAAGGCATTCTATAGTTACGTCAAGAATCTAAATGGTGATGCTCAGATCTGCTCTGAGCTACAACAGAATGGCATTAAATATACTGATCCCAAGGATATTGCCAATATCCTGGCAGATCGATTTAGTGCCAACCTCACCCCCCTGTCACCCCCTAAAGGGCCCATCTCAATACCAAAAGATTGCCAAATTCTGGTAATCATGGCCACAGAGGTAGAAACTGCACTCTCCAAAGCTAAGAATACAGCATCCATGGGAACAGATGACATCCCGGGCTGTGTATTACATGAACTACAAAATGAACTGGCACCTCACCTAAGTGTCATGTTTAATCATAGCCTCATCTCAGGCTTCATGCCCACTGAGTGGTGCACAGCTATAGTTATCCCACTCCACAAGGGGGGATCCACCTTGGATCATGGGAACTATGGTCCCATCAGTCTGACGAGCCTGATCTGCAAGGGCATGGAACGCATTATCATGGCACTTATAAACAAAGACACTGGCAACCTACAAAACACTGGACCCCACCCAGTTTTGGTTCGTGAAGGGCCAATCTTATCTCCTGAACCTGATTGACTTCTTTGACTCAGTCTCCAGAGCTGTGGACGAGGGTAAGGCGGTCCACACAGCCTATCTGCACCTTGCAAAGGCCTTCGACACCATCCCCCACTCTGGAATCACAGATAAACTTACTAAGCTGGGCATAATTCCCTACATCACTCGATGGGTTGCCAACTGGCTTACTGACAGAACCCAGACTGTAAAAGTAGCCAACCCAAAATCCAGCTCCAGACAGGTGACAAGTGGAGTACCTCAGGGTGCAGTCCTGGGACCGCTCTTGTTTGGCATCTACTTCTCTGAAATACAGGCCAACACTAAGGGACTCTGGCTAACAAAGTATGCAGATGACTACAAACTGGGAGCCATTATTCAATCCCCAAATGATGTGGATATTCTACAAAAGGGCCTTACAGAAACAGATGCTTGGTGACAGAGACATGGGCTCAAGCTTAATGCCAAGAAATGTATAGTTATCCCCTTTGGGAAAAACCATGTCCACATGAATTACCAAATAGGTGGCAGTACACTAAATACCGAAAGTGTGATGAGAGACTTAGGGACACAGGTGGACAGTGGTCTCACCTTCAATAACTACATCACCACAACAGTCAGGAAATCCTTCTATGTGGTACACCTCATCACTAAGGCCTTTTCATCCAGAAAAAAGGAGGTCATTGTCCCACTGTAATCCCTCATTAGACCCATTATAGAGTACAACGCCTCATTTGGTATGTACCTCACAAGACATCTGCAACAGCTGGAAAGGCCGCAGAAATACCTCACTAAAAGAGTCACAGGCCTAAAGCAGATGCCCTATACTGGCCATCTAAAAAAACTCCAGCTATACTCTGTAGCATATTGTCTACTCAGAGGTGATCTCTGCTTAACATACAAGGCCATGTCAAACCCTGAGGTGTTGAACATGCTCCACTTAAAGAAATCTCAATCCCTCAGAGCCACATGCTCCAGGCATCTAAACCTTGTCATCACAATGAACAAAATATGCTGGAGTGATAGGTTCCTGACCCAGAGACTCCCCATACTCTGGAATAGACTGGCCATACATGTCAAGCAGACCGCCTCCTTGTCCCTCTTCAAAAGGAACCTTGATGATTGGATGGGAGATAGGAAATGCACCACAGGGATCATGTCAGTCACCCTGCTAGACAGGGGTCCAGGGAAGTAAATATTGTGGGAAGAAATATCCAGGGAATTGTTATGGCTAGGCTTGTATAGGCCCTAGGGCCAATAGCTTAGTACCAACCTATGAGCCTATGAACCTATGAACCTATGAACCTATGAAAAGGATAGAGGGTGATTAAAGGAGGGAAAAGTAAAGAGAAAGGTTAAAGATGGTTATTTTGTTAGAGAGATGTATTCAGGGGGATGAGAACAGTGGCATGTCCAGGGCCTTTTAAAGTACTCTTTGGTGGCTGATTTAAATTGTTTAGGATGTGTGAGGGTTCTGATTTCAAGTGTGGGTTTGTTCCATGCAATAGAATGGTGGTAGCTATAGATGTTGCATGCCGTATATATTAATCATGACTCACTGCCAAAGAGCATATGATCTCCCTTGGCAGTGAATCATGATTAATATGCATGGCACCCTGCCAAGGGGCAGACATGGCCATGTACATGGATATGTTCCATGTAGTCTCTACATGGAGCCTACACAGATTTTATTGAATCCTGGGGAATCCATCACATCCCAGCAAGTAATCCCCAAGTAATCTCAAAATCTTGATACTATTGGATTACTCTTTTCTATTTTTCTTATATACGGAATTTTGGAAAAGGATCTCCCTCTCCCAATATGCCATGACATATCAAACCATTTCTTAATAGCAAAGCTCTGATTTGTCATGATTCCTGGGGTTTTTTAGAAAGCATCAATAAAATAGATTTTAATGCAAACTATGTTTTTTGACAGTTGATATAAAAGACTTATACACTGTCATACCCCAAGAGTTAGGCACACAGTGCATTTCTTTTTTTTTTAAGGAGCTGATGAAACGGAGATTAGCATGGTGGAGGCCTTTCTAGAATTAGTCTTATCTAACAACTTTATTTTAGTCAATAAAGAATATTTTTTTGCAAACAACCAGGGTAGCTATGGGTTCCCCTTGTGGGTGAAGCTTTGCTAATTGTGTCATGGCATATTAGGAGAGGGAGTTCCTTTTCCAAAATTCCACTTATAAAGAAAATGTTATTTGTTACACACGTTACCAAGATGACATGTTTTTCATTTGGAAAGGGACAGCTAATACAGCTAAAAACTTTGTGAATGAAATAACTAGTCTTACTGATTTGTTTACAGTTTACCTTCCAATATGATACTGAATCCATCAATTTCTTAGATGTACAATTAGATAAAGACAGGTTACACCACAGATATGCAGCCCAAATATATAGAAAGCCCACCTACTACAATTCATTCCTGTACTTACATAGCAGTTACCCATTTCATCAGAAGAAGATGGTTATTAAAGGGCAATTGGTGAGAGCTGCCAGAATGGTTTCCACAGACACTGACTACTATCTTGAGTGTAACAACTTAAAAAGCATGTTTACTAAAAGAGGCTACCCATTCCAGTTATTAGAGAAATTAATGGGTGAGGTCAGCACAAAGAAAAATATAGGACATTTTCATCCTATACTCTGGAAGGGGCATAAGGATGACCATATAGGCACTATTTCACAAGGTAGCCCCAATGTGGGAATAAATTCGGACATCAGATATACCTTGAGCTTTCTTATGTCATTTTCAACTGATGCCCTTGGAATAAAGAACATTTTGATTAAAAACTGCACATTCATTAGGGAAGACAATGCCACACTTAGAAGTTTAGGTGAAAGGCTACACATAATATATAAAAAGGCCCTAACTTAAAAAGCCTTTTAGAAAGGCACTATCCAGCAAATAATGGACAATAGGGTATGAAAAAGTGTGGACGGTGTAGTTATTGCAAACACATAAGAGTGGGTAAGGAGTTTAGCATCCATGATATTAAATATAGAATCAAAGGAAAATTTAATTGTGCAATGATTGGAATTGTTTATCTTGCATTATGCCAACAATGTGATAGTTATTATATTGGGAAAACTGAGCGAGCCTTCAAACAAAGGGTGTAGGAGCACTTATATCACATAAGTAAAAGAAGTGCTGCAAATGCACTAGCAAAGCATATATCAATCAACCCCGCACATAAATTTGAATTTACTATCATAGAACAGGTTAGTAAAAACATTAGAGGGGGACCATGGGAGTTATACCTAGAGGAATCAGAATTGTTGTAGAAGCTGAGTGCCCCACCTGGACTTAATGAATATTGTTCTATCAAATGCATGTTAAAGCTAAAATCTCTGGAAAGATAATATAGAAAGGAACATTGTTTCCTATAAGAACAGCTGCTTTTGGCTAATACAAGATGCAAAAAGTATGGTTAAGACTTTTTTATGCGAGTTTATATACAATTTTAACATGCTTGTTTATACTTCTTTTAAATAGAGTGGAAGTTGGTTATATAAAGATTGTATCAGTTTTGCAAAAATAATACTAGGATTGTAAGTTAATGTCCCATTTAACTAATTGAATTCTTAATTGTATAATTAGACATATAATGGTGATGGTTCTTGTGAAATGTCTGATGAAGTTCATTGTGGATTGTGAATGAACAAAAGCGCTTACAATAAACTTCTAGGACATTTATTAGATTATCTTAGGTTTGCCCTATTTTCATAATATGAGCAATCCAAGATAAAAGCTGACATTGTATGTTGAATTTATAGGGGCCCACTAGGACTGGTACCTTTTCAAATGCCTAAATTGAGACTTTGTTTGTGAATTTGGAAGATTTTATAAGATAAACAATATTCACAGTTATTCCAAAGGAATGAACTTTACTTTTTTGCCAAAATAATATCTTATTTTTCTAACATTTCAGTTGACTATACTGTTTCATGTAATATGTAGGTGTTTCCTTATTACAGAAAACTTTTGAAATGACAATGGAAATATTTGGTCCTAATATCTAAGGACATTTGCCATTTTTATAATTTTATTTTATTTTTCCTCATAGAAGACAACTGCCATAATAGGGACCATCCTGTGCACAGATAATGAAAAATCACATTCTCCCCACTACATATTAAGTATTGTGTCATCAGAGCAGTAAAGACCTTTATTTAATTAGTGCACTAGGACACATCATGATGTGACACTGTGTACAGACAGTGACAAATCACATTCACCCCACTGTATATTAAGTATTGTGTCATCAGAGCAGTAAAGACCTTTATTTAATTAGTGCACTAGGACACATCATGATGTGACACTGTGTACAGACAGTGACAAATCACATTCTCCCCACTGTATATTAAGTATTGTGCCATCAGAGCAGTAAAGACCTTTATTTAATTAGTGCACTAGGACACATCATGATGTGACACTGTGTACAGACAGTGACAAATCACATTCTCCCCACTGTATATTAAGTATTGTGTCATCAGAGCAGTAAAGACCTTTATTTAATTAGTGCACTAGGACACATCATGATGTGACACTGTGTACAGACAGTGACAAATCACATCCTCCCCACTGTATATTAAGTATTGTGTCATCAGAGCAGTAAAGACCTTTATTTAATTAGTGCACTAGGACACATCATGATGTGACACTGTGTACAGACAGTGACAAATCACATCCTCCCCACTGTATATTAAGTATTGTGCCATCAGAGCAGTAAAGACCTTTATTTAATTAGTGCACTAGGACACATCATGATGTGACACTGTGTACAGACAGTGACAAATCACCTTCTCCCCACTGTATATTAAGTATTGTGTCATCAGAGCAGTAAAGACCTTTATTTAATTAGTGCACTAGGACACATCATGATGTGACACTGTGTACAGACAGTGACAAATCACATCCTCCCCACTGTATATTAAGTATTGTGCCATCAGAGCAGTAAAGACCTTTATTTAATTAGTGCACTAGGACACATCATGATGTGACACTGTGTACAGACAGTGACAAATCACATTCTCCCCACTGTATATTAAGTATTGTGCCATCAGAGCAGTAAAGACCTTTATTTAATTAGTGCACTAGGACACATCATGATGTGACACTGTGTACAGACAGTGACAAATCACATTCTCCCCACTGTATATTAAGTATTGTGCCATCAGAGCAGTAAAGACCTTTATTTAATTAGTGCACTAGGACACATCATGATGTGACACTGTGTACAGACAGTGACAAATCACATTCTCCCCACTGTATATTAAGTATTGTGCCATCAGAGCAGTAAAGACCTTTATTTAATTAGTGCACTAGGACACATCATGATGTGACACTGTGTACAGACAGTGACAAATCACATCCTCCCCACTGTATATTAAGTATTGTGCCATCAGAGCAGTAAAGACCTTTATTTAATTAGTGCACTAGGACACATCATGATGTGACACTGTGTACAGACAGTGACAAATCACATCCTCCCCACTGTATATTAAGTATTGTGCCATCAGAGCAGTAAAGACCTTTATTTAATTAGTGCACTAGGACACATCATGATGTGACACTGTGTACAGACAGTGACAAATCACATTCTCCCCACTGTATATTAAGTATTGTGTCATCAGAGCAGTAAAGACCTTTATTTAATTAGTGCACTAGGACACATCATGATGTGACACTGTGTACAGACAGTGACAAATCACATTCTCCCCACTGTATATTAAGTATTGTGTCATCAGAGCAGTAAAGACCTTTATTTAATTAGTGCACTAGGACACATCATGATGTGACACTGTGTACAGACAGTGACAAATCACATTCTCCCCACTGTATATTAAGTATTGTGTCATCAGAGCAGTAAAGACCTTTATTTAATTAGTGCACTAGGACACATCATGATGTGACACTGTGTACAGACAGTGACAAATCACCTTCCCCCACTGTATATTAAGTATTGTGCCATCAGAGCAGTAAAGACCTTTATTTAATTAGTGCACTAGGACACATCATGATGTGACACTGTGTACAGACAGTGACAAATCACATTCTCCCCACTGTATATTAAGTATTGTGTCATCAGAGCAGTAAAGACCTTTATTTAATTAGTGCACTAGGACACATCATGATGTGACACTGTGTACAGACAGTGACAAATCACATTCTCCCCACTGTATATTAAGTATTGTGCCATCAGAGCAGTAAAGACCTTTATTTAATTAGTGCACTAGGACACATCATGATGTGACACTGTGTACAGACAGTGACAAATCACATTCTCCCCACTGTATATTAAGTATTGTGCCATCAGAGCAGTAAAGACCTTTATTTAATTAGTGCACTAGGACACATCATGATGTGACACTGTGTACAGACAGTGACAAATCACATTCATTCCACTGTGTATTAAGTATTGTGCCATCAGAGCAGTAAAGACCTTTATTTAATTAGTGCACTAGGACACATCATGATGTGACACTGTGTACAGACAGTGACAAATCACATTCTCCCCACTGTATATTAAGTATTGTGCCATCAGAGCAGTAAAGACCTTTATTTAATTAGTGCACTAGGACACATCATGATGTGACACTGTGTACAGACAGTGACAAATCACATTCCCCCACTGTATATTAAGTATTGTGCCATCAGAGCAGTAAAGACCTTTATTTAATTAGTGCACTAGGACACATCATGATGTGACACTGTGTACAGACAGAGACAAATCACATTATTCCCACTGTATATTAAGTATTGTGCCATCAGAGCAGTAAAGACCTTTATTTAATTAGTGCACTAGGACACATCATGATGTGACACTGTGTACAGACAGTGACAAATCACATTCTCCCCACTGTATATTAAGTATTGTGCCATCAGAGCAGTAAAGACCTTTATTTAATTAGTGCACTAGGACACATCATGATGTGACACTGTGTACAGACAGTGACAAATCACATTCTCCCCACTGTATATTAAGTATTGTGTCATCAGAGCAGTAAAGACCTTTATTTAATTAGTGCACTAGGACACATCATGATGTGACACTGTGTACAGACAGTGACAAATCACATTCTCCCCACTGTATATTAAGTATTGTGCCATCAGAGCAGTAAAGACCTTTATTTAATTAGTGCACTAGGACACATCATGATGTGACACTGTGTACAGACAGTGACAAATCACATTGTCCCTCTGTATATTAAGTATTGTGTCATCAGAGCAGTAAAGACCTTTATTTAATTAGTGCACTAGGACACATCATGATGTGACACTGTGTACAGACAGTGACAAATCACATTCTCCCCACTGTATATTAAGTATTGTGCCATCAGAGCAGTAAAGACCTTTATTTAATTAGTGCACTAGGACACATCATGATGTGACACTGTGTACAGACAGTGACAAATCACATTCTCCCCACTGTATATTAAGTATTGTGCCATCAGAGCAGTAAAGACCTTTATTTAATTAGTGCACTAGGACACATCATGATGTGACACTGTGTACAGACAGTGACAAATCACATCCTCCCCACTGTATATTAAGTATTGTGCCATCAGAGCAGTAAAGACCTTTATTTAATTAGTGCACTAGGACACATCATGATGTGACACTGTGTACAGACAGTGACAAATCACATTCTCTCCTGTATATTAAGTATTGTGCCATCAGAGCAGTAAAGACCTTTATTTAATTAGTGCACTAGGACACATCATGATGTGACACTGTGTACAGACAGTGACAAATCACATCCTCCCCACTGTATATTAAGTATTGTGTCATCAGAGCAGTAAAGACCTTTATTTAATTAGTGCACTAGGACACATCATGATGTGACACTGTGTACAGACAGTGACAAATCACATTCTCCCACTGTATATTAAGTATTGTGCCATCAGAGCAGTAAAGACCTTTATTTAATTAGTGCACTAGGACACATCATGATGTGACACTGTGTACAGACAGTGACAAATCACATCCTCCCACTGTATATTAAGTATTGTGCCATCAGAGCAGTAAAGACCTTTATTTAATTAGTGCACTAGGACACATCATGATGTGACACTGTGTACAGACAGTGACAAATCACATTCTCCCCACTGTATATTAAGTATTGTGTCATCAGAGCAGTAAAGACCTTTATTTAATTAGTGCACTAGGACACATCATGATGTGACACTGTGTACAGACAGTGACAAATCACATTCTCCCCACTGTATATTAAGTATTGTGCCATCAGAGCAGTAAAGACCTTTATTTAATTAGTGCACTAGGACACATCATGATGTGACACTGTGTACAGACAGTGACAAATCACATTCTCCCCACTGTATATTAAGTATTGTGCCATCAGAGCAGTAAAGACCTTTATTTAATTAGTGCACTAGGACACATCATGATGTGACACTGTGTACAGACAGTGACAAATCACATCCTCCCCACTGTATATTAAGTATTGTGCCATCAGAGCAGTAAAGACCTTTATTTAATTAGTGCACTAGGACACATCATGATGTGACACTGTGTACAGACAGTGACAAATCACATTCTCCCCACTGTATATTAAGTATTGTGCCATCAGAGCAGTAAAGACCTTTATTTAATTAGTGCACTAGGACACATCATGATGTGACACTGTGTACAGACAGTGACAAATCACATCCTCCCCACTGTATATTAAGTATTGTGCCATCAGAGCAGTAAAGACCTTTATTTAATTAGTGCACTAGGACACATCATGATGTGACACTGTGTACAGACAGTGACAAATCACATTCTCCCCACTGTATATTAAGTATTGTGCCATCAGAGCAGTAAAGACCTTTATTTAATTAGTGCACTAGGACACATCATGATGTGACACTGTGTACAGACAGTGACAAATCACATTCTCCCACTGTATATTAAGTATTGTGCCATCAGAGCAGTAAAGACCTTTATTTAATTAGTGCACTAGGACACATCATGATGTGACACTGTGTACAGACAGTGACAAATCACATTCTCCCCACTGTATATTAAGTATTGTGCCATCAGAGCAGTAAAGACCTTTATTTAATTAGTGCACTAGGACACATCATGATGTGACACTGTGTACAGACAGTGACAAATCACATTCTCCCACTGTATATTAAGTATTGTGCCATCAGAGCAGTAAAGACCTTTATTTAATTAGTGCACTAGGACACATCATGATGTGACACTGTGTACAGACAGTGACAAATCACATTCTCCCCACTGTATATTAAGTATTGTGCCATCAGAGCAGTAAAGACCTTTATTTAATTAGTGCACTAGGACACATCATGATGTGACACTGTGTACAGACAGTGACAAATCACATTCTCCCCACTGTATATTAAGTATTGTGCCATCAGAGCAGTAAAGACCTTTATTTAATTAGTGCACTAGGACACATCATGATGTGACACTGTGTACAGACAGTGACAAATCACATTCTCCCCACTGTATATTAAGTATTGTGCCATCAGAGCAGTAAAGACCTTTATTTAATTAGTGCACTAGGACACATCATGATGTGACACTGTGTACAGACAGTGACAAATCACATTCTCCCCACTGTATATTAAGTATTGTGCCATCAGAGCAGTAAAGACCTTTATTTAATTAGTGCACTAGGACACATCATGATGTGACACTGTGTACAGACAGTGACAAATCACATTCTCCCCACTGTATATTAAGTATTGTGCCATCAGAGCAGTAAAGACCTTTATTTAATTAGTGCACTAGGACACATCATGATGTGACACTGTGTACAGACAGTGACAAATCACATTCTCCCCACTGTATATTAAGTATTGTGCCATCAGAGCAGTAAAGACCTTTATTTAATTAGTGCACTAGGACACATCATGATGTGACACTGTGTACAGACAGTGACAAATCACATCCTCCCCACTGTATATTAAGTATTGTGCCATCAGAGCAGTAAAGACCTTTATTTAATTAGTGCACTAGGACACATCATGATGTGACACTGTGTACAGACAGTGACAAATCACATTCTCCCCACTGTATATTAAGTATTGTGCCATCAGAGCAGTAAAGACCTTTATTTAATTAGTGCACTAGGACACATCATGATGTGACACTGTGTACAGACAGTGACAAATCACATTCTCCCCACTGTATATTAAGTATTGTGCCATCAGAGCAGTAAAGACCTTTATTTAATTAGTGCACTAGGACACATCATGATGTGACACTGTGTACAGACAGTGACAAATCACATTCTCCCCACTGTATATTAAGTATTGTGCCATCAGAGCAGTAAAGACCTTTATTTAATTAGTGCACTAGGACACATCATGATGTGACACTGTGTACAGACAGTGACAAATCACATTATCCCACTGTATATTAAGTATTGTGCCATCAGAGCAGTAAAGACCTTTATTTAATTAGTGCACTAGGACACATCATGATGTGACACTGTGTACAGACAGTGACAAATCACATTCTCCCCACTGTATATTAAGTATTGTGCCATCAGAGCAGTAAAGACCTTTATTTAATTAGTGCACTAGGACACATCATGATGTGACACTGTGTACAGACAGTGACAAATCACATTCTCCCCACTGTATATTAAGTATTGTGCCATCAGAGCAGTAAAGACCTTTATTTAATTAGTGCACTAGGACACATCATGATGTGACACTGTGTACAGACAGTGACAAATCACATTGTCCCTCTGTATATTAAGTATTGTGTCATCAGAGCAGTAAAGACCTTTATTTAATTAGTGCACTAGGACACATCATGATGTGACACTGTGTACAGACAGTGACAAATCACATTCTCCCACTGTATATTAAGTATTGTGCCATCAGAGCAGTAAAGACCTTTATTTAATTAGTGCACTAGGACACATCATGATGTGACACTGTGTACAGACAGTGACAAATCACATTCTCCCACTGTATATTAAGTATTGTGCCATCAGAGCAGTAAAGACCTTTATTTAATTAGTGCACTAGGACACATCATGATGTGACACTGTGTACAGACAGTGACAAATCACATTCTCCCCACTGTATATTAAGTATTGTGCCATCAGAGCAGTAAAGACCTTTATTTAATTAGTGCACTAGGACACATCATGATGTGACACTGTGTACAGACAGTGACAAATCACATTCTCCCCACTGTATATTAAGTATTGTGCCATCAGAGCAGTAAAGACCTTTATTTAATTAGTGCACTAGGACACATCATGATGTGACACTGTGTACAGACAGTGACAAATCACATCCTCCCCACTGTATATTAAGTATTGTGTCATCAGAGCAGTAAAGACCTTTATTTAATTAGTGCACTAGGACACATCATGATGTGACACTGTGTACAGACAGTGACAAATCACATTCTCCCCACTGTATATTAAGTATTGTGCCATCAGAGCAGTAAAGACCTTTATTTAATTAGTGCACTAGGACACATCATGATGTGACACTGTGTACAGACAGTGACAAATCACATTCTCCCCACTGTATATTAAGTATTGTGTCATCAGAGCAGTAAAGACCTTTATTTAATTAGTGCACTAGGACACATCATGATGTGACACTGTGTACAGACAGTGACAAATCACATTCTCCCACTGTATATTAAGTATTGTGTCATCAGAGCAGTAAAGACCTTTATTTAATTAGTGCACTAGGACACATCATGATGTGACACTGTGTACAGACAGTGACAAATCACATTCTCCCACTGTATATTAAGTATTGTGTCATCAGAGCAGTAAAGACCTTTATTTAATTAGTGCACTAGGACACATCATGATGTGACACTGTGTACAGACAGTGACAAATCACATTCTCCCCACTGTATATTAAGTATTGTGCCATCAGAGCAGTAAATACCTTTATTTAATTAGTGCACTAGGACACATCATGATGTGACACTGTGTACAGACAGTGACAAATCACATTCACCCCACTGTATATTAAGTATTGTGTCATCAGAGCAGTAAAGACCTTTATTTAATTAGTGCACTAGGACACATCATGATGTGACACTGTGTACAGACAGTGACAAATCACATTCTTCCCACTGTATATTAAGTATTGTGTCATCAGAGCAGTAAAGACCTTTATTTAATTAGTGCACTAGGACACATCATGATGTGACACTGTGTACAGACAGTGACAAATCACATTCACCCCACTGTATATTAAGTATTGTGCCATCAGAGCAGTAAAGACCTTTATTTAATTAGTGCACTAGGACACATCATGATGTGACATATGTATGATAGCAGATATCTTGGATAGCCAATTGACATACAGGCAGTTTATATGGTTTATCTCTCATGATTTGATACCTTTCAGTATACGACCTCAGCAATGTTTTAATTTTACTGGTACTACTCTGCCTCATGGACAGATTTAGGCAGAATTATATTTTGCTCCAGAAATCTATCATTTTTTGAATTGTCTTGTTTTAATATATGAAAATCTTTCACCAGACTTTATCCTGCTTACTGAATAGTCTCCCTAAATATATCATGGCCACACAGGCACAAACTATTTAAGAAAAAAAATAAAGCAACATCTGGAGGATGGGTTTAAATGCACTTCCTTCAGAGGCCCTGGATATGGGCGCAGTACAGCCTAATAATGTGCAACTACTACAGCACTGATAACGCACTTTTTATTACCTTTGTACATTGTATCTTAGAGGATCATCTAAACTGTAATGTTTAACATTTTTCTGAAGATATATTTATGTCTTGTATTTATACTTCATTATGTGCAACCTATGTCCAAGTTGCTTGAGTATGCATGCTTGAATGTACGTTATCAGATTTATTCATATATGAAAATCTGTAAATTGCACTTCTGTTTAATTTGTGAATTCTGTTCATGTAATTCATGAAACAGTTGTTGCTACCTCATGGCCCAGGTTGTGGTTAATTATGAGCATTGGCCACCACACTCATCAGTTTAATGAATGAATGAATGCATAAGTGCATAAATAAATGATTACACCAGGAATTAAAATACAGTAACTGCAGCATCTGCAACATACAGCACTATCATATAAGGCTGCAAAGCATAGCAATCAAAATAAATAAACACAATTTTTGCAGGGGCATTACACCTCCTTATAGGGGAGTCAGAAATACCCCAGTTTCTAAATTTCTTATCACTGAGATCATACAGACTTGAAGAAAACTAAAACTGGAAGAAAATCTCATTTTCCAGTTTTCTCAGAGTTACACAGACTCAGTCTCATTACAAAATATGTGACAAAGTAAAGTCTGATGGAATAAACTTTTAGTGTTATGTGCAGCTCAGTAAAAGACAATTTAAACCTCAGTAACATAATGGGTAACAAACCATAGTGTTCCTAGTAACACAACAGTTGTATACACTGCATCACTCTATCTGCACATAAATAAATAAAAAGCAGTTACTATTGTGCAATTTAAATAATTGCTACCTCTGTTGTTTTCATGTAAACATGATTAGGTAAAACATGATGCCATAAAACTGTTTAGAAGCTATAAAGATGGGTATCTGAGGGAAACTAGTTAGCTTTTTTGTTAATTGGTCAGAGGGATACATTTAATAACCTGGTTGGTGGACTAGTTAGCAGATCCCTTTCAGCCCTATAACCCAGGCCAATAAGACAACAAGGCTGAAGAGATAAGAACTTGTCAACAAATGATATAGCTACAGTATAGACAGAAAAACATTTCCTGATAGGATAATGAATGTTTACAATTTATAATAAAGCATTAATCAATTACAGAGTCAATATCTGCAGTGGAGTTTGAAAAACTCATATGTACAATGTTTAGAGCAAACTTTACAAAAAACATTGAAAAGCTTGCATTTACAGTATGTATATTTAACTTTAGGTGATTTTACAGTTAAAGTAGGCAATGCATTGTAAGAAAGGATTATAATTATGTGAACAACTGCATGTGTCATGAAGTGCGATCTTTAGCCCTTTACTTTGTAGCAAGAAAAGGTGGAATCTTCCATCGTTTATTATTTATTTTTATTTACTTTGTATTTGTTAACTGGGAAAGTCCAACTAGGACAGAAGCTATTTTCAGTGGAAGCCCAGGGAGACACACTCCAGATGCATGTCTTTGGAATGTGGGAGGAAACCAGAGTACCCAGAGGAATCCTATACAAATGCAGGGAAGAGATGCAGACTCCACATAGATGGCACCCCAGCCAAAAATTGAACAAATAAACTCTTGATGTGAGGTGGCAACATTAAATGCTGCACCACTGTGACACCCAAATGTGTTTTCATTTCCTATTAAGTAGATCCAGGGTGTTCTCTTGCCTTACTTCATCTGGCATTTTTTGTAAATTGCTGGTGCAAACTTTGAAAATGCCCTTTCCCCTTTTAAATCAGGGTCTAATATAAGTTAGGGTTTCTTCTTCATTCCCCCCTAGAAAATAGCTTTATTTTCTGCTATGCAATCTGCTTTTTAATGAATAATGTTCCAGCTTGACAGTTTTGTAAATCTGTGAAAAGTGTTGCCCGTTCATTGACTGGCAGCCAGTTAAAATGTTCTATAAGATGACATTGGTGGGTCTGCGCGTAGGACAAATCTGCCTGTTTTGTTAACTTTTGCCTTTTTTCTTGCTTGTTTTCACTAGCAATGCAGTTCAGGTTGCTTTATCATAATAACAGTGGTAGTGTGGTCAGTCAGTATTTAAAATTCCATTTCCATAAACTTAATTTCTCTTTAAATATCAGTGCCTGGTATTAAAATTCAAACAATCTTTTTCTTCAGTACTGGGGAATTATATGAACAAATGTGCAAAAGATGATACTATGGTTGGGATAAGGAATTCAACAACTGATATATCTATTTTATTTAGTTCTAGATGCATTTATATAACAGCATTTGTAGCCTTTTTGTTTATATTTTTTGACAAATAATACAGTTAATTTTAAGATTTTTGTATTTATACAATTTTCAGGTTTTCATTTTGAATTGCAGTTGATTTTTCAAAGTCTCTGGACTTGATGTGTTGGGTCTCATGGTTCTGACAGGGAACCATAGTTATAGCACATTAAAACCTTCACTTACCAGAAATATCACTTTTTGACTTTAGCAAGTGAGTCTTCTACAAAATATCAGTACATAGGTTTTGTTTCTTTAAACCTCTGCCAAAGTTCTTCCCTACAAATGCTAGAAATGAAACTGATATAGTATCTGTAGAGTGCCGAAAAAAGGCAAATGGCTTGATGCCAAACACTTTTTGCCATAGGAAATTGGTAGTGCAATTTCTAATTGTGCGCTCACTAGCAATGATTCCCTTCTTTAGGGAGATTTCTCCCTTCTTTGAGTTGGTGCAACTGTGGAGTTGGTATATATAAGTTTGGGGTGCACGGGGGAATGCCCCATTCATTGGTGGTGATTGTGGGCTTACCCGTCCAAAAATACTAGAAAAAAGGAGTTTTTCATCTTTTTTTTTTTTTTTTGGAATGTTGACTTTTAGGAACTCTGTGTTTCATAGTAGAACCATGCCAAATTTAATTATCTTTCCTGGGTATTATATTCCACAAATATTTCAGTTTAATATCTTAAACATGGCATGAATTACATACCAATGGAAAAACTGCTCTGAGAAAAATTAACAGAAGGAAAAACAATAACCCCTCAAAAAGGATAATTGCCAATATATTTGTACTAATGAGGAACTAAGCATAATCCTCTAACATAATCATGACCTAAGTCCTGGGGCATCAGCAAAGCCAATTTAAGTAGCATAAAGAATTTAGACAGATGATTATGACATGTCTTGTACCAAATAGTAAACTTATAACATATGCATAAATATATTCTTTTAATTGGCTATTTACTTACTTATTTTTTCTGATTAAGTTACTGCTACTAGATGTATTTCATCAACAAACAGTCAATAAATAAATAAATAAATAAATAAATAAATAAATAAATAACACAGCTCAGAAAGATGGCACCACAGTTTAATGTGTCATCTGAAGAAAGGCTCCTCTGGAGTATAGCATTGCACTGTCCTGTACATTTGCCTCAGTACAATAATAAACACAAGAGAAAATTCTGTTTTGAACTGCCTCACATCAAGAGTGTGAGTTACTTGTGAGAGATGAATGTAAAGACTGAAGGGTTTCAGTTCATGCAGGGCTCTAACTTCAGATACCAGTTTGTGAATGTCACTAAACATAATTCCAAGATCCACTAGTCAGGTGACTCCAGATGTTGCGGTCCAGGGCTGTAATTAATGGTTGCAGATACTGTTAATTCCACTGTGATGAGCTTTTATTGTATATTAAAAAGTAGCTGATGTATATGTTTCTTGACATATTTTAGCATCTTAGCTTTGTCTGAAATAAAAAAGTTATCCTATCTGTAAAAGAAGGTGAAAGTTACTATAATTATTATTTTTGTTTTACAGAAATTTTAACCTTTGAATTTTCTTTTGGTATACTGTAACCAGAATTTAGATGCAATTATTTTACATTGTTGCAATGATGGGTCTTAGAAGTAGGTACAAAGCTGGAACAGACTTTTACATATTGTATGAGATTAGCTTGGGGTTTAACCAAGATAACTGCATTATAAACAAAACAGCTGTTTTGTGTGTTTGGGATCAAAGAGCATAATGAGAATTGTAAAGAAATTCTGTGGGCCGGGGAATACAATATTCTATGCACATTAGTTGTTAAAGAAAACCTCAAATGAGACAAAGGACTTGACATTCAGCAGGAAACCAGTTAGCTTTAGCAAGGCACATGCAGTGGTAACAGTGGTTTGTACATGGCATGTGCTGTGACAGTGTCTCATGTCTTTCAGTGATTAACAGTTACACCCAGTCTAAATGTGCGCAGGACATACCGTAGGTGAGAAATAAGAATATTTTTAGCTACATGGTAGCTGCTTTAAAGATTCAGTAATATAGAGATGTTTGCAGCATGGTTTACGTTTTTGAAAAGCTTTAACCAATGTAGACATGGGAAGTTGGCGAGAGAGTGTTGCAGCAGTCCATAGTCCTAGGTTCTTAAAATGAGTAACATGCTCTAGCTTTATAAACTGGAAGTCAGTGATCAGTGGATTGTGCTGTTTCTTTGTTTTATGTGGCATATCAAACTGCTTGCTTAGCTTTTGTTTTACATGAATAGCATGGTCTTTGTTTCCTCTAGACTAAAGCTGAGTAATTTGGAGGAGTGCCACTGAAATGTGGTTATAATATCCTGAAGGAGTTGACTTTGCATGATGTTATGTCAGGAAATCACTGCATTTATGGGCAAAGGAAAGCTGGTGAATATTGTTCTGTGTGGAATATAGCAATATCTTGCATGCAGGGCAGCATAGACAATTGGCATGAAGACTACAGAGGCATTCCTTGATAAATATGAAGCAGAAAATATTATTTTGTATTTAAATTAATATGTAGTGATAAAACAGAGCCACCCAAGAGGTATTCCCTTCCTCAGAGGTAGGCTAGGTTCACATATAAGAATGGGATGTGAGGAACGGTGGTTTACCTCCCTTAAAAAAAGAATAGAAATAGTTATTTTAACTGTTTTGAATTTTGCAGCTACACACTACATTCATTTATGTATAGAAAAAATGTGACGTTGTAACAATCTACACTAGAAATCTCATAACACTGTAGGAGTAGGAGGAATGTTAGTGTGTCTACACTAGAAATCTCAAAACAATCTAGGAGTAGGAGGAATGTTAGTGTGTCTACACTAGAAATCTCAGAACAATCTAGAAGTAGGAGGAATGTTAGTGTGTCTACACTAGTAATCTCAGAACAATCTAGGAATAGGAGGAACATTAGTGTGTCTACACTAGAAATCTCAGAACAATCTAGGAGTAGGAGGAATGTTAGTGTGTCTACACTAGAAATCTCAGAACAATGTAGGAGTAGGAGGAATGTTAGTGTGTCTACACTAGAAATCTCAGAACAATCTAGGAGTAGGAGGAATGTTAGTGTGTCTACACTAGAAATCTCAGAACAATCTAGGAGTAGGAGGAATGTTAGTGTGTCTACACTAGAAATCTCAGAACAATCTAGGAGTAGGAGGAATGTTAGTGTGCCTACACTAGAAATCTCAGAACAATCTATGAGTATGAGGAATGTTAGTGTTTCTACACTAGAAATCTCAGAACAATCTAGTAGGAGGAGGAATGTTAGTGTGTCTACACTAGAAATCTCAGAACAATCTAGGAGTAGGAGGAATGTTAGTGTGTCTACACTAGAAATCTCAGAACAATCTAGGAGTAGGAGGAATGTTAGTGTGTCTACACTAGAAATCTCAGAACAATCTAGGAGTAGGAGGAATGTTAGTGTGTCTACACTAGAAATCTCAGAACAATCTAGGAGTAGGAGGAATGTTAGTGTCTACACTAGAAATCTCAGAACAATCTAGGAGTAGGAGGAATGTTAGTGTGTCTACACTAGAAATCTCAGAACAATCTAGGAGTAGGAGGAATGTTAGTGTGTCTACACTAGAAATCTCAGAACAATCTAGGAGTAGGAGGAATGTTAGTGTGTCTACACTAGAAATCTCAGAACAATCTAGGAGTAGGAGGAATGTTAGTGTGTCTACACTAGAAATCTCAGAACAATCTAGGAGTAGGAGGAATGTTAGTGTGTCTACACTAGAAATCTCAGAACAATCTAGGAGTAGGAGGAATGTTAGTGTGTCTACACTAGAAATCTCAGAACAATCTAGGAGTAGGAGGAATGTTAGTGTGTCTACACTAGAAATCTCAGAACAATCTAGGAGTAGGAGGAATGTTAGTGTGTCTACACTAGAAATCTCAGAACAATCTAGGAGTAGGAGGAATGTTAGTGTGTCTACACTAGAAATCTCAGAACAATCTAGGAGTAGGAGGAATGTTAGTGTGTCTACACTAGAAATCTCAGAACAATCTAGGAGTAGGAGGAATGTTAGTGTGTCTACACTAGAAATCTCAGAACAATCTAGGAGTAGGAGGAATGTTAGTGTGTCTACACTAGAAATCTCAGAACAATCTAGGAGTAGGAGGAATGTTAGTGTGTCTACACTAGAAATCTCAGAACAATCTAGGAGTAGGAGGAATGTTAGTGTGTCTACACTAGAAATCTCAGAACAATCTAGGAGTAGGAGGAATGTTAGTGTGTCTACACTAGAAATCTCAGAACAATCTAGGAGTAGGAGGAATGTTAGTGTGTCTACACTAGAAATCTCAGAACAATCTAGGAGTAGGAGGAATGTTAGTGTGTCTACACTAGAAATCTCAGAACAATCTAGGAGTAGGAGGAATGTTAGTGTGTCTACACTAGAAATCTCAGAACAATCTAGGAGTAGGAGGAATGTTAGTGTGTCTACACTAGAAATCTCAGAACAATCTAGGAGTAGGAGGAATGTTAGTGTGTCTACACTAGAAATCTCAGAACAATCTAGGAGTAGGAGGAATGTTAGTGTGTCTACACTAGAAATCTCAGAACAATCTAGGAGTAGGAGGAATGTTAGTGTGTCTACACTAGAAATCTCAGAACAATCTAGGAGTAGGAGGAATGTTAGTGTGTCTACACTAGAAATCTCAGAACAATCTAGGAGTAGGAGGAATGTTAGTGTGTCTACACTAGAAATCTCAGAACAATCTAGGAGTAGGAGGAATGTTAGTGTGTCTACACTAGAAATCTCAGAACAATCTAGGAGTAGGAGGAATGTTAGTGTGTCTACACTAGAAATCTCAGAACAATCTAGGAGTAGGAGGAATGTTAGTGTGTCTACACTAGAAATCTCAGAACAATCTAGGAGTAGGAGGAATGTTAGTGTGTCTACACTAGAAATCTCAGAACAATCTAGGAGTAGGAGGAATGTTAGTGTGTCTACACTAGAAATCTCAGAACAATCTAGGAGTAGGAGGAATGTTAGTGTGTCTACACTAGAAATCTCAGAACAATCTAGGAGTAGGAGGAATGTTAGTGTGTCTACACTAGAAATCTCAGAACAATCTAGGAGTAGGAGGAATGTTAGTGTGTCTACACTAGAAATCTCAGAACAATCTAGGAGTAGGAGGAATGTTAGTGTGTCTACACTAGAAATCTCAGAACAATCTAGGAGTAGGAGGAATGTTAGTGTGTCTACACTAGAAATCTCAGAACAATCTAGGAGTAGGAGGAATGTTAGTGTGTCTACACTAGAAATCTCAGAACAATCTAGGAGTAGGAGGAATGTTAGTGTGTCTACACTAGAAATCTCAGAACAATCTAGGAGTAGGAGGAATGTTAGTGTGTCTACACTAGAAATCTCAGAACAATCTAGGAGTAGGAGGAATGTTAGTGTGTCTACACTAGAAATCTCAGAACAATCTAGGAGTAGGAGGAATGTTAGTGTGTCTACACTAGAAATCTCAGAACAATCTAGGAGTAGGAGGAATGTTAGTGTGTCTACACTAGAAATCTCAGAACAATCTAGGAGTAGGAGGAATGTTAGTGTGTCTACACTAGAAATCTCAGAACAATCTAGGAGTAGGAGGAATGTTAGTGTGTCTACACTAGAAATCTCAGAACAATCTAGGAGTAGGAGGAATGTTAGTGTGTCTACACTAGAAATCTCAGAACAATCTAGGAGTAGGAGGAATGTTAGTGTGTCTACACTAGAAATCTCAGAACAATCTAGGAGTAGGAGGAATGTTAGTGTGTCTACACTAGAAATCTCAGAACAATCTAGGAGTAGGAGGAATGTTAGTGTGTCTACACTAGAAATCTCAGAACAATCTAGGAGTAGGAGGAATGTTAGTGTCTACACTAGAAATCTCAGAACAATCTAGGAGTAGGAGGAATGTTAGTGTGTCTACACTAGAAATCTCAGAACAATCTAGGAGTAGGAGGAATGTTAGTGTGTCTACACTAGAAATCTCAGAACAATCTAGGAGTAGGAGGAATGTTAGTGTGTCTACACTAGAAATCTCAGAACAATCTAGGAGTAGGAGGAATGTTAGTGTGTCTACACTAGAAATCTCAGAACAATCTAGGAGTAGGAGGAATGTTAGTGTGTCTACACTAGAAATCTCAGAACAATCTAGAAGTAGGAGGAATGTTAGTGTGTCTACACTAGAAATCTCAGAACAATCTAGGAGTAGGAGGAATGTTAGTGTGTCTACACTAGAAATCTCAGAACAATCTAGGAGTAGGAGGAATGTTAGTGTGTCTACACTAGAAATCTCTGAACAATCTAGAAGTAGGAGGAATGTTAGTGAGGAGAACAGCAAGAATGTAAAATGTCATTGTGATCAGGAGTGTCATTTGAAAGCTAGTGTGTAACAGAACGCTACAGGTGGTCTGTGTATAATAATGTAATATTCATTCCTGTATATGGCATATTACTAAAAATCAAAAACTGAAACCAGCCTGTTTATGCATGACATTAAAATATGGCAGACAAATTTGGATACCATATTTGTAAGATGCTTTTGATAGGCTTTTACTCTGATAAGAAGGATATGCCATTTCAGGTTCCATTTCAACAAGTGTGACATTATACATCTTAGAGAATGAACATCATGTCACAGTATTTCCAAGAAAAAAATATGTCATATAAGAAAAAGCAGTGGAGATGGAAGTCATTACATACAAAGGAGTAATGAGCAGAAAGTGGCTCTGGGAGTCATTAATTACTAAGGTGTAATGAGCAGGAAGTGCCTCTGGAAATCATTATGTATGAAGGAGAAAGTGTGAAGTGTCCCAGTGACTCATTATATACCAGGGAGTAATGAGGAGGGAGTGGCTCTGGGAGTCATTAATTACTAAGGTGTAATGAGCAGGAAGTGCCTCTGGAAATCATTATGTACGAAGGAGAAAGTGTGAAGTGTCCCAGTGACTCATAATATACCAGGGAGTAATCAGGATGGAGTGGCTCTGGGAGATATTGTATACCAAGGAGTAATGAGCAGGACATGGCTTTGGGTTATCATTAAATACCAAGGCCTAATGCAGAAGAAGTGGTGCTGGGAGTCATTATATACCAGGGGTAATGAGGAAGAAGTGGCACTGGGAGTCATTATATATCAGGGGTAATGAGGAAGAAGTGGCACTTGGAGTCGTTATATATCAGGGTAATGAGGAAGAAGTGGCACTGGGAGTCATTATATACCAGGGAGTAATGAGGAAGAAGTGGCACTGGGAGTCGTTATATACCAGGGGTAATGAGGAAGAAGTGGCACTGGGAGTCATTATATACCAGGGGTAATGAGGAAGAAGTGGCACTGGGGGTTGTTTTATACCAGGGGTAATGAGGAAGAAGTGGCACTGGGAGTTGTTATATACCAGGGGTAATGAGGAAGAAGTGGCACTGGGAGTCATTATATACCAGGGGTAATGAGGAAGAAGTGGCACTGGGAGTCGTTATATACCAGGGGTAATGAGGAAGAAGTGGCACTGGGAGTCATTATATACCAGGGAGTAATGAGGAAGAAGTGGCACTGGGAGTCATTATATACCAGAGGTAATGAGGAGGGGGTGGCTCTTGGTGTTATTAATTACTAAGGTGTAATGAGCAGGAAGTGCCTCTGGAAATCATTATGTACGAAGGAGAAAGTGTGAAGTGTCCCAGTGACTCATTATATACCAGGGAGTAATGAGGAGGGAGTGGCTCTGGGAGTCATTAATTACTAAGGTGTAATGAGCAGGAAGTGCCTCTGGAAATCATTATGTACGACAGAGAAAGTGTGAAGTGTCCCTGTGACTCATTATATACCAGGGAGTAATGAGGAGGGAGTGGCTCTGGGAGTCATTAATTACTAAGGTGTAATGAGCAGGAAGTGCCTCTGGAAATCATTATGTACGAAGGAGAAAGTATGAAGTGTCCCAGTGACTCAATATATACCAGGGAGAAATGAGGATGGAGTGGCTGTGGGAGTCATTAATTGCTAAGGTGTAAGGAGCAGGAAGTGCCCCTGGAAATCATTATGTACGACGGAGAAAGTGTGAAGTGTCCCAGTGACTCATTTTATACCAGGGAGTAATGAGCAGGAAGTGGCACTGGGAGTCATTAATTACTAAGGTGTAATGAGCAGGAAGTGCCTCTGGAAGTCATTATGTACGAAGGAGAAAGTGTGAATTGTCCCACTGACTCATTATATACCAGGGAGTAATGAGGAGGAAGTGGCTCTGGGAGTCATTAATTACTAAGGTATAATGAGCAAGGAGTGCCTCTGGAAATCATTATGTACAAAGGAGAAAGTGTGAAGTGTCCCAGTGACTCATTATATACCAGGGAGTTATGAGGAGGGAGTGGCTCTGCGAGTCATTAATTAGTAAGGTGTAATGAGCAGGTAGTGCCTCTGGAAATCATTATGTACGAAGGAGAAAGTGTGAAGTGTCCCAGTGACTCATTATATACCAGGGATTAATGAGGAGGGGGTGGCTCTGGGAGATATTGTATACCAAGGAGTAATGAACAGGACATGGCTTTGGGTTTTTTTTAAATACCAAGGCCTAATGCAGAAGAAGTGGTGCTGCGAGTCATTATATACCAGGGTAATGAGGAAGATGTGGTACTGGGAGTCATTATATACCAAGGACTAATGAGGAAGAAGTGGCACTGGGAGTCATTATATACCAGGTGTAATGAGGAAGAAGTGACACTGGGAGTCGTTATATACCAGGGGTAATGAGGAAGAAGTGGCACTGGGAGTCATTATATACCAGGTGTAATGAGGAAGAAGTGGCACTGGGAGTTGTTATATACCAGGGGTAATGAGGAAGAAGTGGCACAGGGAGTCATTATATACCACGGGTAATGAGGAAGAAGTGGTGCTGGGAGTCGTTATATACCAGGGGTAATGAAGAAGAAGTGGCACTGGGAGTCATTATATACCAGGGGTAATGAGGAAGAAGTGGCACTGGTAGTCGTCACATACCAGGGATAATGAGGAAGAAGTGGCACTGGGAGTCTTTATATACCAGGTGTAATGAGGAAGAAGTGGCACTGGGAGTCGTTATATACCAGAGGTAATGAGGAAGAAGTGGCACTGGGAGTCGTCATATACCAGGGATAATGAGGAAGAAGTGGCACTGGGAGTCTTTATATACCAGGTGTAATGAGGAAGAAGTGGCACTGGGAGTTGTTATATACCAGGGATAATGAGGAAGAAGTGGACTAGGAGTCTTTATATACCAGGGGAAATAAGGAAGAAGTGGCATTGGGAATTTTTATATACCAGGGGTAATGAGGAAGAAGTGGCACTGGGAGTCGTTATATACCAGGGGTAATGAGGTAGATGTGGCACTGGGAGTCATTATATACCAGGGTAATGAGGAAGAAGTGGCACTGGGAGTCATTATATACCAGAGGTAATGAGGAAGAAGTGGCACTGGGAGTCATTATATACCAGGGGTAATAAGGAAGAAGTGGCACTGGGAGTTGTTATATACCAGGTGTAATGAGGAAGAAGTGGCACTGGGAGTCATCATATACCAGGGGTAATGAGGAAGAAGTCACACTGAGAGTCGTTATATACCAGGGATAATGAGGAAGAAGTGGTGCTGGGAGTCGATATATACCAGGGGTAATGAGGAAGAAGCCACACTGGGAGTCGTTATATACCAGGGATAATGAGGAAGAAGTGGTGCTGGGAGTCGTTATATACCAGGGGTAATGAGGAAGAAGTGGCACTGGGAGTCATTATATACCAGGGGTAATGAGGAAGAAGTGGCACTGGGAGTCATTATATACCAGGGGTAATGAGGAAGAAGTGGCACTGGGAGTCATTATATACCAGGGATAATGAGGAAGAAGAGGACTAGGAGTCTTTATATACCAGGGGAAATAAGGAAAAGTGGCACTGGGAATTGTTATATACCAGGAGTAATGAGGAAGAAGTGGCACTGGGAGTCATTATATACCAGGGGTAATGAGGAAGACGTGGCATTGGGAGTCATTATATACCAGGGTAATAAGGAAGAAGTGGCACTGGGAATCGTTATATACCAGGGGTAATGAGGAAGAAGTGGTGCTGGGAGTCGTTATATACCAGGGGTAATGAGGAAGAAATGGCACCTGGAGTTGTTATATGCCAGGGGTAATGAGGAAGAAGTGGCACTGGGAGTTGTTATATGCCAGGGGTAATGAGGAAGAAGTGGCACTGGGAGTTGTTATATACCAGGGGTAATGAGGAAGAAGTGGCACTGGGAGTCATTATATACCAGTGGTAATGAGGAAGAAGTGGCATGGGAGTCGTTATATACCAGGGGTAATGAGGAAGAAGTGGCACTGGGAGTCATGATATACAAGGGGTAATGAGGAAGAAGTGGCACTGGGAGTCATTATATGCCAGGGGTAATGAGGAAGAAGTGGCACTGGGAGTCGTTATATACCAGGGGTAATGAGGAAGAAGTGGCACTGGGAGTCATTATATACCAGGGGTAATGAGGAAGAAGTGGCACTGGGAGTGATTATATACCAGGGGTAATGAGGAAGAAATGGCACCTGGAGTTGTTATATGCCAGGGGTAATGAGGAAGAAGTGGCACTGGGAGTTGTTATATACCAGGGGTAATGAGGAAGAAGTGGCACTGGGAGTCATTATATACCAGTGGTAATGAGGAAGAAGTGGCATGGGAGTCGTTATATACCAGGGGTAATGAGGAAGAAGTGGCACTGGGAGTCATGATATACAAGGGGTAATGAGGAAGAAGTGGCACTGGGAGTCATTATATGCCAGGGGTAATGAGGAAGAAGTGGCACTGGGAGTCGTTATATACCAGGGGTAATGAGGAAGAAGTGGCACTGGGAGTCATTATATACCAGGGGTAATGAGGAAGAAGTGGCACTGGGAGTCATTATATACCAGGGGTAATGAGGAAGAAGTGGCACTGGGAGTCATTATATACCAGGGGTAATGAGGAAGAAGTGTCACTGGGAGTCATTATATACCAGGGGTAATGAGGAAGAAGTGGCACTGGGAGTCATTATATACCAGGGGTAATGAGGAAGAAGTGTCACTGGGAGTCATTATATACCAGGGGTAATGAAGAAGAAGTGGCACTGGGAGTCATTATATACCAGGGGTAATGAGGAAGAAGTGGCACTGGGAGTCATGATATACAAGGGGTAATGAGGAAGAAGTGGCACTGGGAGTCATTATATGCCAGGGGTAATGAGGAAGACGTGGCATTGGGAGTCATTATATACCAGGGTAATAAGGAAGAAGTTTCACTGGGAGTCGTTATATACCAGGGGTAATGAGGAAGAAGTGGTGCTGGGAGTCGTTATATACCAGGGGTAATGAGGAAGAAGTGGCACTGGGAGTGATTATATACCAGGGGTAATGAGGAAGAAATGGCACTGGGAGTCATGATATACAAGGGGTAATGAGGAAGAAGTGGCACTGGGAGTTGTTATATACCAGGAGTAATAAGGAAGAAGTGGCACTGGGAGTTGTTATATACCAGGAGTAATAAGGAAGAAGTGGCACTAGTAGTCATTATATACCAGGGGTAATGAGGAAGAAGTGGCACTGGGAGTCGTTATATACCAGGGGTAATGAGGAAGAAGTGGCACTGGAAGTCGTTATATACCAGGGGTAATGAGGAAGAAGTCACACTGGGAGTCGTTATATACCAGGGATAATGAGGAAGAAGTGGTGCTGGGAGTCGTTATATACCAGGGGTAATGAGGAAGAAGTGGCACTGGAAGTCGTTATATACCAGGGGTAATGAGGAAGAAGTGATTCTGGACGTCAGTATATACTAAAGAGTAATGAAGAGGAAGTGAGTCTAGGAGTATACGTACCAGAGGAATGAGGTGGAAGTGGTGCTGGGAGTCATTATACATGAAGAGTAATTACCCAGGAGTAATCTAGTGTTTGAGTAGAATCATGGTTCTCTTTCCTCCTCTTTATAGTTTTTTGGTCAGACTCCACTTGGATAACTATGCCCCTTTTTTGAAACAATAATTCACAGACAATAACAGTTCAGGGGAAAAAGTCACTTGAAAGGTAAAGAAAGTGTTGAAGGTTTACGGTAGTGTCAATTATGTGAGCTGGTTAATTAATACTGATATATGTGTTGTCTTGTGAAGTGAAGTGACAGAAAAAATAATCAGATTCAATAGAATACTTTGAGGGAGAAAACTAAGTGAAACTTCAGAGGAAAGAGAGCAAATACACGAGGCATGTCTGGCCACATTGAGGGGAAATGGTTCCGAAAGGAAATATGATAAATATACAAGGAGATACTAATGCACCTGTATGCGTCTGTGTTGCATGAGACAGTTTAGTGTGAGTTACCAACTGGAGAAGAAATGAGGCAGAATAGATAAAAAGGAACTTGTTATATGTTTAGTTGGACATGTACCATTTAACTCACTGACTGTCAGTTCATCACAAATGGCACTCATGGAAGATGGCCCACATCCTCAATGAATGGAACTTAGACAAATTTGAACTCCTTGCATTCCTCTCCCTTTTACTTTAGTACAGAAGCATCAGGTCAAGTCATCATTAAGAAAATGGGCAGCTTAATCTGGATGATTGAGTAGGCATTTATGAATTACCATACCACTAATCAAAAAGCATTTAGTTAACATACAGATGGTAGAAAAACTTGCCATTTCCCAAAAGACTTGTGTAAAAATAAAAAAAGTCTTACATTTAAATCAGTAGTATTGTTATGTGTAGATATTAAAATTTTCTTTTAGTTTAACAGCATCAAAATTTACTACCTCCCCATCCATATACAAAATATCAGACTAAAACCCCACACATGCTGCACTACATGCCATTTTCAGATAAATAGATTTACTGTTCTGTTACTTCTGAATATTCAGTAATTTAAAAGTTCTGGGATTCCAATAAAATAAATTATGAGTTTTTTACACTGTCCATCACTTTGCATCAAGGGGTCCTGCAGAAATAAGGAGAAGGTATGATGTTTTGTTAACTACAGAGTTTCAAGAAGATTAACACTCCCTACATGAACAGCATGTGTGACAGGCAGACTCAAGGCTCCTCTTTGCCTATAATGTAACTCATCCAGACTACAAGAGAAACAGCATTGAAATAATCCTCTATAAAATGTCCAGACATATTGTCAGACAAAGCAGACTCACAGTTATTATATTTCCTGTATTATAAGCCCTGTTTGCTCAGTGGTGGGGGAAGTGAAACACTAGGTAGTAGAATAATGTATATCTTTGCAAGCTATTGTCTTGGATATATTTTAAACATTTGTTATACACCTTGGACAAAAGGGGACTATGTTTTCCTAAGCTGATCATGAGGAAGTAGAGGAAGTTGAATTTAAATTTGAGTAGCCATCTCATGACAGCACAGCTTCCATGTTTCTCCATGCAGTGACATCCAGGAATAAAGGAACTCTAACAATGGCTCAAATAAATCTAAAATAAAAAAAAAATCTTAAATATTAATACATATTTTTATATATTTCTCTATAATACATTTCAGAATTGATAATAAAATGTTACTAGTGATTGTGCACTTCTGGAGACTAAAAACATGGCCCCTATTTTACTGCCATGATAGCTGTTTTGTCTGTACTCATTTTCAGCATGTGCCTTCAGTTTTGATTCCAGTTACCTATCATTTGTTGAAGTTCTTGATGAGTGTCAATTTGTAGTGCCACATTATTTTTATACAGTAGCTTTGTTACTCTGTCCCTCCTAAACTGTTTGCTAATGTAGTCCATCAACAGTATGAACAGTAGTGGGCTTAAAGCTGATCCATCAACAGTATGAACAGTAGTGGGCTTAAAGCTGATCCCTGATACATATCTACTCCTACTTGGGACCCCTCTGACTCCAAACACTGGTCATGCATGTGTCATTAGATCATGTTACATCACCTGCACTAATCCTTCCAATTCTTGCAGGACTTTGAACCATTGCAAGACTGGCCAAACATCTTTCCTGGAACCTTGTCAAATGCTTTCTCTAAGTCTGGGGGATGCCCAGTTGAACTCTTTCCTCATTTCTATTTACTTCTCCACTGTCTGCCTCACTACAAACAATTGGTCACTTGTGCTTCATCCTGATCTGAATCTGAACTGATCATCTCCCTTGTAACTTTCGACTACTCTGTATAGTCATTCATCAGTCACCTTCTCCAGCTCTTTAATGCAATGCAGTAGGAATCTGATACTGCTGCACTGCTCACAGTTTGTGAATGGCCTCTTTGGTTTTGCACACTGGCACTACAATGAGTATTCTCCAGTCATCTGGGATATGCCTTTATCTACATACTGCAGTGAGTACCCTCAGGAGCAATTTCTCCCCTAACTCACTCAACATCTTGATAATATCTGCCATGACTTCATCGGATCCTGCTGCTTTTCTGGACTAATTTCTTTAGTAATGCTCTTATCATTGCTAGGGTGAGTTATTTTCCTCTTTTGGCATAAGCTGTGCATAAGGCAAGACAGCTTCTGTGGAGTTTTCTCCATTCAGAAGCTGCAGGGAGTACTCCTTCCTTCTGTTTTTAATTTCCTCTGGACTGGTGAGCAGATTTTTGCTGGCATCCCTAATGAATGGTTTCTGATATCTGTTACTTTCATCATTCTGTCTTTGCCTTGGAACCTGACAGAATGTCATTTTGCCATCTTTCCAAAAGCTGGTAGAGTGTGTCTGATTTATTTATTTTATTTATTTAACATTTGTTAACTGGGAAAGTCCCACTTGGAACAAAGCCAATTTTCAGCAGAGGCCCGGGGAGAAATGCTCCAGATGCATGTCTTTGTAACATGGGAGGAAACCGGAGCACCCAGAGGAAACCCACACAAATGCAGGGAGGACATGCAGACTGCACACATGATGTCTTGATCTTTGTCACTGGAACTCCTCTCGTAGCCTTTTGCTAGCCAGCCTGTACTCCATCCTACTTTTGTCCATCTTTTCTATGTCACCCTTCTTTCTGCAGTTTTCTTTCTTTTGATGACCTCACCACTAGTTTTCCTAATGTACCTTTTTCCACACCTGCTCAGTGGTGTATCTGTTCTATATCCTCACACATTCTGTTTTGAGATGTTGCCATTTTCCTTCAACTCCACCTATTTCCTCTTCTTTCTGAGGTGCTAGAACCCTGAGAATTTCCTTGAACTCCTCTGCATTTTCTGCAGCCAATGTCTAGGTTTGCAGCCTAGGCTCTGTTGACCAAAGAGTCTTTGGTGACCACTGGTTACAACTAATTTTGGCCACCAGTGGTTTATGCTATGAGCTGACTGTTTCATGCAGGATAACTTTGCAATCATTGATCCTACCCCCATGCCCTTTCATTACTAGGCAAAAATCTACCAGAGTTGCATGTTCATAGGTTCATAGGTAGGTACTAGACTATCAGCCCAAGGGCTAAGTTAGCCTAGCGAACAAGGTTCCCTGGCTTACACCACCTAAGAAAGTTATTTTCCTGTGCCCCTGTCGAGCAAAGCCATAAAAGTGATCCCCAGGGTGTATTTCCTATTTTCCATCCATGTTGGTCAATTTTGCATGTGATTTTGGGACTGTCTCTTATGGTGAACCATGTGTTGACCACTTTTAAGGCTTTGTCAGACAGAATTCTAGAATGGCCTCTCCTTCTTTATTCCTTTTGCCCTACCCATGTGGCCCAGACACTCCTCATATCCTGTTCTGTCTGTCTCAGTATTGGCATTTATATATCCCATTATTGTCGCCAACTAATTTTGTGCCACTTTATCTAGCAGATCTAATAAGTGTTGCCTAAATGCAAGCTTTTCCTCACTATCCCAACCCTGCCGTGGAGCATAAGCTGTGATTATGAATAGTGTCCTATCCTTACTCTGGAGTCTGATTGCCACGAGTCTGTGACTAACTCTTATGACATCCCTCACTGTTTTCACAGCTCTTTATTTACTAAATATCTAATCATGGCAAGCCACAAGGGACATTTTTTCCAATTTTAACACCGGCCTAAGGAATAGATGAAGAATTACAATAAAAAGAAATGGAAATGCATTGCAGAATAACAGACTTGCTTTACATTTCTGGTTTGACAATCAAGCTATTAAAAATCTCTTATTTACTTAGTCAGATTCAATGGTGCAAGCCAAAGAATCTACTTACCAGTGTGTATTTTCTTTCTTTGTTTCATTATGTATATTCATGTATGTATGTATCTTGCTGCCAAAGATATTTCTACAGGCCACAACCTATGTTCAGCAGTGACTTGGGTAGAGAAGTTCTAGAACAACAGAAGTAAAACAAACACAGCAGATACAGAGAAATCATAACTTTACAGTGTAAAAGAACATAATGCATGTATTCACAGTGTTACAGCTTGCAGAAGTAATAATAGCTAATGATAACTATGTACTTCATGCATAGTACATCATAGGAATAAACAGCGATTTAAAAATGTTATTTACTTTTAAGCATGATTGTAGGAAGGAACATAGGATGGAAGGGAAACGGGAAAGGAAAGTCTCCAATTTAATTAATACTAGACATTCTTATATGATGGGGGTACATGAGGTAAGAGCCCCCAATACCATAGTTTATGTTGTATAAAGTCATATTATTTATAAAATTATAAGTACAACTCAGTAAATGGATTCCATGGCTTGTAGTTGGCAGAGGCATGTTCAGCCATTTGTACTGCTAAAGCTAACGTGGTCAGTGAGACTGAATTGATCATTCCACTTTGGGATTTTAGTGCTGATTCATAATAGGATGCTGTGAAGGGGTTAGGCTTCAGAAGAAACAACAGGGCAAAAGTCTAAAGTGTAGCAGGTCAAAGTACTATCCCTTATGAGACCAAACAAATATAAGAATTCTCATACCCTACTTGATGATGTAGTGACTTTTAGTGTATATATTTTATGTATGTATATATATATATATATATATATATATATATATATATATATATATATATATATATATATATATATGTATATATATATATATATATATATATATATATATATATATATATGTGTATGTATAATTTTCTCGAAATGAGATGTCTCTTTCTTTAGATGTTATTGTATTATTATTTGGTAAAAAAGAAAATTGAAATAAATAAATTTTGGAAAAAAAAAATACTATCTGAACATTCAACATAAATATAAAACTGCATAACAGGTTGCTTAACTTTTACATGGACAGAAAATCAAAAGTTATTAAATGTGATCCCTAACAGTGGGCACTAGAAGTTGTCATAAACAGTTAAGTAAGAGCCAATAACAGCACAAAAGTCTATTTGTTTTTTATTTTTTGATTTATAATTCCATTCTTTTTCATTAAACATAAGAACATTTTATTAAATAACCACAAGCATTTCAAATTAAGTACCTAAACATCAAAAACAAATAGAAAAACAGAAAATGAAAATGCAAATAAAAAATAGATCACAGTATTTTATGGTCCATTATAAAGAAAAGACCATGGGCCGGATTCACAATGGCTTGCACGGAGTCTACGTGTAGAGTAAGACTCCATGCAGCCATCATGTCCGACGAGCGATCCACGAACAGCCTGTAGGGGCGTGTAAGAGAGCTCTAACATCTTTCTGTTGTCCACACCTGCTCAGTGGTGTATCTGTTCTATATCCTCACACATTCTGTTTTGAGATGTTGCCATTTTCCTTAAACTCCACCTATTTCCTCATTTTCTGAGGTTCTAGAACCCTGAGAATTTCTATGAACTCCTTTGTTCTTGCTGCAGCCAATGTCTAGGTCTGCAGCCTGGTGTCTGTTGACCAAAGAGTCTTTGGTGACCTCTGCTTGCAGCTGATTGTGGCCACAAGTGGTTTATGGTATGAGGTGACTGTTTAATGCTGGATAACTTTGCAATCACTGATCTTACCCCCATGCCCTTTCATTACCTGACAAAAATCTACCAGAGTTGCATGTTCATAGGTTCATAGGTAGATACTAGGCTATCAGCCCAAGGGCTAAGTTAGCCTAGCGAACAAGGTTCCCTGGCTTACACCACCTAAGAAAGTTATTTTCCTGTGCCCCTGTCGAGCAAAGCCATAAAAGTGATCCCCAGGGTGTATTTCCTATTTTCCATGCATGTTGGCCAATTTTGCATGTGATCTTGGGACTGTCTCTCATGGTGAACCATGTGTTGACCACTTTTAAGCCTCTGTCAGACAGAAGTCTAGAATGACCTCTCCTTCTTTATTCCTTTTGCCCTACCCATGTGGCCCAGACACTCCTCATATCCTGTTCTGTCTGTCTCGGTATTGGCATTCATATATCCATTATTGTAGCCAACTAATTTTGTGCCACTTTATCTAGCAGATCTAATAAGTGTTACCTAGAAATGCAAGCTTTTTCCTCACTATCCCAACCCTGCCCATTGGAGCATAAGCTGTGATTATGAATAGTGTCCTATCCTTGCTCTGGAGTCCTGGTGCCACAGGTCTGTGACTAACTCTTATGACATCCCCTCACTGTTTTCACAGCTCTTTGTTACTAAATATCTAATCATGGCAAGCCACAAGGGACATTTTTTCCAATTTTAACACCGGCCTAAGGAATAGATGAAGAATTAGGTTCATAGGTTCATAGGTTCGTACTAGGCTATCTGCGCTAGGGCATTTATAAGCCTAGGCAGGGTGTGTGTATGTGGCTTGGCACCACCCCTAAGATGAGGAATACTACATGCCTTTTAGGGTTTAGTTTACTATGCCTCTGTCTAGTAGTGACACAGAGATGACCTCGGAGGTGGCTCACGATCTCCCATCCACTCATTAGAGATTTCTCTTGAATATAGAGTCAGTGAGGGCTCTACCTAACATGGCACTGGGATTCTGTTCCAGAGTGTGTGAGGGAGCCTCTGGAGTTATGAATCTGTCCTCCAGCACGTTCCTATTTATTTCTGTGTTGAGGTTTAAGTCACTTGTTCTTGTGGCTCTGATGGACGGATTTTCTGAGGTGGGAGCATGTCCATTGAATTCAGTGATTGGACATGGCCTTGTCACGATCAGGCACAGATCACCTCTGAGTAGGCGTTGTATGCGACTGAATAGAGCTGGAGTTTTTTTCAGTCAGTGTTACATGACATATGTTTAAGACCCTTATCCCTCTGGTGAGGAAACTTTTGGGGTCTTTCCAACTGCTGCAGGTGTCGGGTGAGATACATCCCAAATGGGGCATTGTACTAATCATTGGCCTGGATAAGAGAAGAGTACAGGGGCACAATGACCCTCTGATCTAGATGAAACCCTTCATGATATATAAGGGCAAATATAGATGTCTCCCTAACCACTTTGGCAAATGAGTGTCAAATGAGAGGTTACTTGTCAACCTGTCCCTAGGTCCCTGATTACCTCTCTTCAGATTAATGGATTACCGCTTCGTGGTAATTTGTCGGCACCTTTGTTTTTCCCAAAGGTATGTACTATACATTTTTGGAGTTCAGCGAGGCCGCGGCTCTTGGCACCAATTATCCATTTCTATGTGCCTCTGAAGGATCGCCAGTCCGCTTGAGTATCAATTATGGCTGCCCCAGTTTGCAGTCATCTAATTTTTGTCAGCCACAATCCTCCTATGTTTGCTTGTACTGAAAAATAATAAATGTTGAACAAGAGGGGTCCCAGGACTGAGCCCTGAGACACCGCTTGTGACTACGAGTCTGACATAGCTCTGCAAACTCTGACCCTGTGGGTTCTGTCCTTGAGCTGAAGTTTGCAACCCATCTTGTGACATAAGGGCTATATTTAAGCTGGTGAGTTTGTCTATGATGCCCGAGGGGTATTGTGTCGGCTTTTGCAAGATCAAGGTAGGGCTGTGTGAACTGCCTTACCTCATCAATGGCCTTAGTGATCGTTTCAAAAGTCACCGAAGTTCAAAAGGCAGGATCTGCCTCCTCGACAAGCCAAATTAAGTAGAATCCAAATGTCTGTAGATCTCAATGCCTCTTTGTTTATGAGTTCCATAATGATCTTCCATAGCTTTGGCAGACCAGGCCGGCTTATGGGATGGTACTCCAGGGTCCGTAGAAGCACCACCTTTGTGAAGTGGGACTACCAAGCTGCCGCACGCCACCCCTTGGGTAATGATCCTGCAAGGCTAAGATTAAATACAGCCTTATGTGTGGTTTTAGTTCCCTGGAGTTCATGTACACACAGCCCGGGACACCATCCGGTCCCATTGATGCTAAGTAAGCTCAGCTTTTAGAGAGGGCGGCCCTCACCTGGGCATCTGAGATGCTAGGAGGCCACACCTGCTGGGACAGTTATTTCTCCTTTTGGGAGGGGAGGAGAATGCACTGAACCTGGGTTCGCCAGAATGTTGGCAATGTCAGTGGGGTTCAGTGTATTTTTGTGTCATTTTGGACTAATCCTGAGCATATCTGGGAGTTTCACCCAGGTTTCTAACATAGCTAAAGGCTGGGCCCTAGATTGTTCCTTTATGCCTTTGTTTACTTTTCTCTCTGTGTTGGCCTTTGGATGATTTTATGAGTGATCGAAGTTTTTGGTTAGTACTGATCAGAGATGCTCTTCCCTCAGGGATTTTGCTCCTTGCTCGAAGTGTAGTAGCTCTCCTCCTGTTGGTAAAGTTTGTTTACACTGGGGTCCACCAAACCGGCGTTTCTGCCTTTGGGGAAATGGTCTTGTTTGCTCGTATCAGGCTGATCCATGCATTCTTGAAGGTGCCTATAGAAGGCATTTGCAAAGGATTCAGCAGTGTGGGTCAGGGTTTCCCACTGGCCCAGGGGCTCAAAAGATGACTTTGTTACATCAGTCTTAAGAAGTGTGGAAGTTTGCTTTTGAGAAGTTCTTTTCACTGTGGTCTTTTGCAGGGTGGGGAAGTGGATGTGGATTTCAGTGAGATTCAATTTATGGTCTGATCTACCAAAGAGGATGTGTACTTCCAGTGTGGGAGCATTTGTCCTCATGTTTGTGATTGATCAGGTCTAGTATATTGTCTCCTCTTTTGTGAATGTGGTAATTAGTTGTCCATTACATTTGAAAGTTTATGAATTTAGAACCTTTGGCAGAATAACAGACTTGCTTTTTACACTTGGTTTGACAATCAAGCTTATTAAACATCTCTTATTTACTTAGTCAGATTCAATGGTGCAAGCCAAAGAATCTACTACCAGTGTGTGTGCATTTTCTTCTTTGGTTTCTAATATGTGGTTATTCAGTGTATGTATGTATCTTGTTGCCAAAGATATTTCTTTGCACAGGCCACAACCTATGTTTAGTAGCACATGGGTAGAGAAGTTCCCAGAACAATAGTTAAAACAAACACAGCAGATATAATAGAAATCATAACTAGTATAGTATAAAAGAATATAATGCATGTATTCACAGTGTTACAGCCAGAAGTAATAATAAGTAATGATCACAATGTACTCATGTCATAGCACATCATGGAATAAGCCCCGATTAAAAACTGTTATTCTTTTAAGCATGATTATAGGAGGAACAGATATTTAAGGAAGAGGGAAAGGAAAGATCCAATTTTAACAAATACTTTGTATTCTATATGATGGGGTACATGAGGTAAGAGCCCCAATACCATAGTTTATGTTGTATTGTCATAATATTTGTAAAATTGTAAGTACAACTCAGTAATGACTTAGCTTCACTTATGGAGTGCATGTTCAGGTCACTTGTACTGCTGAAGCTAATGAGGTCAGTGAGAAAGAATTGATCATTCCACTTTGGGATTTTAGTGCTGATTCATAATAGGATGCTGTGAAAGGGTTAGGCTTCAGAAGAAACAACAGGGCAAAAGTCTAAAGTATAGCAGGTCAAAGTACTATCCCTTATGAGAATCAAACAACATAAGAATTCTTATACCCTACTTGATGATGTAGTGGACTTTTAGTGTATATATGTATGTATATATATATATATATATATATATATATATATATATATATATATATATATAATAATGTATGTACGTATAATTTTCTCGAAATGAGATGTCTTTTTCTTTAGATATTTATTTGTATTGTTTATTTGTGTTTTTGAGTTATTATATTATTATTTGGAAAAAAAGAAAATTGAAATAAATAAATTTTGGAAAAAAAAAATACTATCTAAACATTCAACATAAATATAAAACTGCATAACAGGCTGCTTTAATCCTTTATATGGACAGAAAATCAAAAGTTATTAAAATGTGATCCCCAACAGTAAGTACTAGAAGGCTGTTTGGCAAACAGTTGGCAAGAGTTGGCCAACAAATACAAAAAAGGAGATGCAGGCAATGATAAAGAGAATTCAATGTAGGCCTGAAATAGAGATGTTGAGTCTCAGAGTTCAATATCATAGTTTATTGAATAATACAGCCAATACCGGTTTCACACACCGCGTTTTCGGTCAACGCCAGCTGATCAACAGCCTGGCAAACCGAACAGTGCTTTCACCCCGCCCCCAGCCCGCGACCTGTTCAATTGTTAACAACACACTGTTTAAAATATCATCCACCCAGTACCAGTATGGAAAAAAAAAAAAAAAAAAAAATTTGTTTTTAACTTAACACACTGTGTCACCATTCATCACATTTAATATATATAACTTGGAAGAAATCAGTTTAAAAAGGTTTTTAAACAATAAAGTGGTTTTTGGCCGTGAAATTTTACAAACTATACATGTTTTTTAATCAGAATATGTTCAAGTCATTTCATATTCTAACTATGTAAACAATTATTTATTTATTTTAAAACTATTTGACTAAAACACAGTGTGTTAAGTTAAAAACAAAATTTTTTTTTTTTTTTTTTTTTTTTTTTTTTTCATACTGGTACTTTAAATTAGTTGATGTTTTTAAACTAATTAGCAATTTGTGTAACTGGACAGACAAATAGGCAGGGTGTATTTAATCAGGAGGAAGCACATTCAGTGTTTCAGTTTTTGCTGAAGAAGATCATTTGATCCAGTTTTTGCTGAAGAAGATTGTTTGATTGAAAACGCATTTCAGATTGTCTCAGCTTTAAAGTTATTTCTACCAATAAACTGTGTTACTTGGACTGCGGGTTTCCATCGTGGTGTCCTAGGCAAGATTTTATTGTGGTTAAGAGCCAATAACAGCACAAAAGTCTATTTGTTTTTATTTTTTGATTTATAATTCCATTCTTTTTCATTAAACATAAGAACATGTTATTAACAACCATGCTACTTCCTCTCAAATTAAGTACCTAAACATCAAAACAAATAGAAAACAGAAAATGAAAAATGCAAATAAAAATAGATCACGTGATTTTATGGTCCATTATAAAAGAAAGACCATGGGTTGGATTCACCATGGCTTGCACCTGGAGTCTACCAGTAGCAGAGTAAGACTCCATGCAGCCATCATGTCCCACGAGCGATCCACGAACAGCCTGTAGGGGGCATGTAAGAGAGCTCATAACACATCCCCACATGGAGAGGGTTGATATAACACTTTCACCTTGCAGCCGAAAGGCATGCAAATGAGGTAAATCGGTGATCCAGGAAGCACAAACCTGTCTGAGAGACGCATAGTTGCAGAAATGTACTCAGTTGGTCAACTGAGCAACACCCTGCAATAGCACAATGGATTCTTGTCAAATTTCAAATAAAGGTTAAGGCGGTTGAGGAGAAGATGCTACCCACAAATACATGGCCATTGAAAGTTTCAGAGACGGCAAAATTAAAATAAAAATAATTTTTTTTTTCGCGATTTATGATGTTTATTATTACGCAGCTACCGCTAAACGGGTGTTATATAAAATTACAAATATGCAATAAAGCCACAAACATAGAATTTATGAAAATTATCAAATTACAATGTGGTGAATGTGAAAGCATTGAACCACTCACACCATGATAGTATTGCAGTAACAAAATAGTATGAGAGAATGTTGCCAAGTCTTTGCAACTATCCCATGGAAACCCCAGTGAGGCACAGCATAATCCCTGTTGAGTTATGACACAAAGGAGTTCATAAGAATACAACATGACTTCCAACACAATAGTATTAATGTCAATATTGGTCATGTTCACACACAACCACAAATGTAGGGACTTCAGATCAAATATATGGAAAGGTCACACTGGGCATGCTCACACTTGGATAAATGAGACATAAGTCGTCAACAAACCATGAGCTTGAACTGCGGCATGCCCACACACTTAGGCCATGTCTGAGTATAGCAGTCAGTCACACATATCTGGCAGTTAGTATGTGCACAGGAACCCCTCCCCATGATCCAGCAATCCACCCTGCACACAGTTAATGACAACAGACACATATATATTAATGTACTGGAACCCTTGTCATGATCAAACATGTTATGCAGATACACAAGTTGTTCAGAAACTGGGAAAGCAGGTAATAAAGACCTGCAAACAGTAGCAGCAACACATATTGTGCATCCTGAACATAAACATAGGTGCAGAGGTGAACATTAGCTGTCTGCCCTAGGGAATTCATAAGCCTAGGCAGAGTGTATTTGCCGCCTGCCTCCCAGTAGAGAGCCTCTACTGTGCCTCCAAAGTAGGTCACAGAAGGCACCATTTAAGGTCAGTTTGCTGTGCCTCTATCAAGCAGTGGGACACAGTGGAGATCCCATGGGTGAATTTGCAATTTCCTCTATCCATGGCTGTATTTTTGCTGGAAGAGGGTTGGCGAGGCTATGTCTTAACTTTAATTGGAATTCAATTCCAGAGTGAGAGGGAGCCTCTGGGTAACAATGAATCTGTCCCCAGCATGTCCTATTTATGTTTGTGCTGAAGTTTACGCCCCTGAATCGTGTAGCTGTAAGGGTCTGTGGATGTTAAGTGAGGTGGGAGCATGTCCATTACTTCTTGGGTTTGAAATGGCTGTGTATGTCAGTATAGATTACCTCTGAGTAGGGTGTGTTAAGACAACTGAGTAGAGCTGAGATCCTTTAGCTGGAGCTTGCATAGGACATCTGCAGCCCATGATCCCTTTGGGAGGTAATTTCGTTGTTCATCAGAAGTTGCTACAGGTGTTGGTAAGGTACACCCCTAAAAAGGGGCATTGTAGTCAAACATAGCCTGATGAGGAGTAGGGTAGAGGGCTACAATGACCTCCCATGATCTACATGCAAATATTCATGTGAGAAGGCTGAGGGCTATACAAAGTTCTTAGCAATGACTCTGTCAATGTGATTATCAAAGGAGAGGTTAAGATTCATCTGGTCTGTGGATATTGCCTGTTATGTAGTAGCTTCCTCCTTCTGCTGTACAGCTTATATGGCTGGGTCAACCAGACAGGTATCCTGTTTTGGAGGAGTCATGGTTTTATGATAGCATGATCACTTATTGCTTGCAGGTGCACATACAATGCGCTTGTAAAAGCATTCTGCAGATTGGTCTGTATTAACCTCCAGCTATCGGGCCTTTGAAGTATTCCAATCAGTCTTCACAAGTGCAAAGTCTGATTTTATAGCCTCAAGCAGTGATTTCTGTCTGGGTGTGGGACGGACATGGATGTTTATAGGAAAGTTGATTATGGTCTGGATCTTAACAATGACGTTCTTACCTCTGGTGTGAAACACAGAGTCTCTATGTTGATGATGATCAGGTCCAACATGTGGCCCCCTAGTGGTGTGAGGACTGGCTGTGCTTACAGCAATATGGATTCACAACTGTAGTGGCTGTAAGGTGATGTTGTTGAGGGCTTGAGTACTATCCTCAGTCAATAGTTTGTGTACCTGAAGTCAACCACTATAATGGTGTGTGTGTGTGAAGACCTTCATATCCTGTTAATTGTTCCCAGGAAAGCCAAGGTACATTGGGCATGGGGGGGTGGTGGTTCGAATTACACACCAAACCAAAAGGCAGTTTTGCACAATGGTAGGTGTATATGTATAGCCTGTCATGCTTAGTGCAGTGGACCAACCCAGAGGTGTGTGTATCTGTGATGCATATGGATACAATTTCACTTGCAAGTTCTGTGTCACAAGTCCTGTGGTCATGAAGCGAGATAGAACATAACCAAGCAGTGCCAGTGTGCATATGTGACCTGAACTAGGTGTCTCGTGAATGCACAGATATTGCTATTCCCTCTATACTGAGGGATAGCGTGATGTACATTCTTCTTGAAAGACTGATGATGTTGCACCCTATAAATACAGCAGTGAGTAAGGACATCATTCAGTAATGCGACAAAAGGCCAGCATGCATCTCTTTCAAGCATCATATCATACTTAGGTAGGGGTTCTTGAATCAAGCACTGTGTGTGTATGCAATTTTAGCGGGAATGGCCTTTTTGAAGATCATTGGGATAACACATCAAAGATGTACATTCTTCTTGGAAAGACTGATGATGTTGTGAACCCTATAAATACAGCAGAGAAGGAAAAGCATCCAATAATGTACATGTGCTGTGTTACCATCTCTCTCAAGTGCCAGAACCTAGTAAGGTAGGGGGTTGAACTTGGCTAAGTACCATGTGTGCATTTGTTTACAGTTTGTGTTGTGTGTTTTGCTTTTATTATTGTATGACATATTATTATAATAGTAATTGCCATGTGCACACATCAGGTGCGGTGTGTCATTAAGCATACAGGATGGCGTACTTCTGTGGACCTTTAATAGTTCCTAAGGTAGTGAAGCTTGCCTCATATGAACACAGTTGCTAATATGAATACAGTTACTTTTGGGCTGGCCATGTGCCGTGAGCTTACCAGACTCAGGCCATACATGTATGTTATGACAATGCAGCCTACTGCAGCATCTGTGTCCTAGCAATCTGGTGACACACACCCGCTGAAAGTTTTGATAGATTAATGTGGGTGACAGTTCAGCGTCTGAGATATGCCGATATGTTAAAACACAGCAAAGTCTGTGAGTGATGGCTGATCCAGTGTAGGGTATATGGCAATCAAGCTGTCGATATGCACAGACGCCTCTTCTTCGCTTAGGTGATACAATCGAGGAACTGCAGAATACCTTGGAAATGTAACATTACAGGATAGACAAGATAACACCTGTCCACATATACACACCACATCTGCTCTACATGATGGCAGGCTAACGCCGCATATGGTACTGTTGGAATACTATGTTAACTACATGCTGATGACAATGCCACAGTTGAGTTACAGCAGTATAGCATGGCTTGGACAACAGGTATATGTCCATATGATACCCTTGTGGTGGTTAGGTGTCAGCGTGTAGAATGCATTGAAAATACTGCATGTATTTGCAATCGTGATGGACATATCCATAGTATGTTGCT